>NW_009597342.1:72164-109543 GCF_000690535.1 Cariama cristata
TTAAATGAAAGACTGGGAAAACAAATGTTAACTTAGACTGATCTGTAACTTAATTTTTTTAAATAAAATACATCTTATGATTAAGAGGACACCTATCAAAAAATTTTCTTTGCAGAAGGAACATTACCATCAAGGAGTAAAGAAATGAGAGCCGTACTAGCAATAATGTAATGTGCATAGCAAGTGGGGGAACATGATGGAGTTTTGCAAAAGATAAAAACAACAAAAAAATCTACTTTAAAGACCCAAAGAAAATGTGCTTTTGGGACTTGCCCCAAGAGGTGAACCAAAACAGACTTTGGCAGTTGCAAGCAAGAGCCTTCTCTATACTGCAAACGTGACATCTGTGTATTGTATCCGCTGATAACTGCCCTTATTCTTCACTTATTCTCATATTCCCTGGTCAAGCGTCAGTGCCATTTCTGGCTATGCTGGTTTATACCTGAGCTCATGACATAGTCTACTTGACACCATTTGGGTGAGATGGCTACTTGTCCATCCTACTACAGAAGCACAGCAGATGACATGTCTTAGTTTCCAGTATGTATGAAGTGAATTGTAATTCTTCCCTTGCAGTTACCTGTATTTGCAGTAGACCCTGTGAATATCCATAAATCCCTGGCCATAATGTCCTGCTGCCAGTGTCAATGACTGCAGCAGAGGACTGGTTTCTCTTCAGTTTCTGCACAGTTCTTTCTGTAACGCAGTTTGAGATTCCTTGTAATGATTTTTTTTTTTCCCAGTAAACTGCAGTACTTGCCTTAAGAGAAGACAATAAAGATGTGCAGAACTGTGATCCTAAGTATTTAAAGCAGGTTTATGATGTCTTATCTATTTTTTCAATTTAAGCTGAATAATTGAAATTGCTTATGGAACTAATCTTTGTCTTTTTGAGAGGAATTTCTGAGGATTCTCTTAAGCATGACACTGGAAATAAATACACTGGGTGTCACAACAGCAAACAAATTATGGTATAGATTGCTATGTTAAAGCATAAGCTACTAAGATTTTTCTTTGTACAGTTTTAGAAGCCCAGTCTTTCAGGCTGTTTGCTGGGTGCACAGCAGATTTCAATCAATTATTCGTGATAGGGCTGACTTTTGCACTTTTACATCTAAATACTGCAGGAAGTCCTCTTTGTATAGAAACTGCTATGCATGGGTTCTTATACCATGGGAGAAGTATCATCCTCTACTAATGAAAGAATAATGAGAACTATACATATATTCTTATGTGAAAGAAGAAATTATTTTAATATATGGGTAGAATTTGGTTACATGGGCTAAGAGCAAAGTCTAGTTTTCTGCTCGAGTTAGAACTGCTCTCAGAGGTATTTCCTAAATCTTCCCCATCTGACCGATGATTTAGAATTGGGATTTAATCTAAAATAACCTTATAGATTAATTTAATAAGAATGTTCAGATTGCAACACTACTAGGACTTTGGGGGTCATATTTAAATAAACAACAAAAAAATTTGTCTTTAAAATTGTGAGCACTTCACAAAAGAATTCCTCTAGCCATAGCCTGCAGCTCATCACTGACAAGTTCTTTGGTTTGCTGTCTTTTACCTGCCCCTGACCCTTCCTGCCAAGGGTCATGCAATACTTTACCACCATGTGGCAAGAGTAGGGAAAACTGGGCATATTTTCTCTGCAGTCCTAAATGATTTATATCAGGAATAGCACAACAGCTCTGATGAAAAATATTCTGTCTTGCTGACCTGAGTGTTTTGCATTGGCTTCCATAGACTTCCACAAGTGCTACTGGTTGTATCTTTAGCATAAAATTCAAGTGACAGAATTTTTTAAGTGATGTTGTTCTACAGCATGAACATTTACTACTGGAATTGGCTAGTTTCTCATGCATGGTTAAAATACATACTGCAGATATTCTTCTACCAGGAGGAACCGCTGCAAGTCAAATTATTGATGACCAAGAAGCTTACTGGTTAGCTCAGTTGTGCTTGATGCTCGTAAAAAATTTCAATCATTCATTCTGGATTTGCTTCTCTCAAATTCAGTCTTGGGAACCCATAGAAATTCAGCAGTAAGCCACTTCCCTGCAGCCCAGAGAGACACTTCAGAAGAGCTTTTCTGATAGTTTATAAGCATTGCCATGATGCAACACCTGCACAGTTATTTTTTTAAGAGCTCCTTGTATAATCCGAGTGTCCAAACAAGTATTGTATATGGCATTAGTTTGTTAGAATTACTGCCTCTACAGTGCTTAAGAGCTGTTGTAAGACTGAGGTTTAAAGTACTTTGTTTTGTGTGTGGTTGATGGATTCTGGGGAAAAATAGGGCTGTTATAGGAGCATTAACTGTGTTCAACTATTTGAGTCACAATGTGACAAAACACTACTGTCAAAATTATACATTGGGAATTTTGAAGCAGAAAGTCAAAGGTTAGCCTCTAAGAAGTACCTACAGGAATTCCCAATAAAGTGCAGTTATTTTGTTTGGTTTTGTTTTAATCTATTGACTAGACATGTATTATGTTAGAATTAAATTTGTGCTTTAGGAATAGCACAGATGGATTTGTAAAATTTTTTTCTGATCTCTGCTGGATTTTTGCTATTGATCATGGAAAAGATGGTTTTTTTACTATTTCTTGGTTTCAGAACCTCTTTTTGCCAATGTTTTATTAGGTGGAGATTTCCTGACCAGTTCTGGTTACATGCTAAGTTTCTCAACACTGAAATATAAAAGTAGGTCCTAGGTACCTATATAAAAATATCTCTTAAGAGTTTCAAATATTGGCCAAAACTTGTTAGATCTGAACAGTTTATCCAACTCTTTTTTTCTACTTCACAATTAGCTGTCTATAGGCATGTATACGCATCTTTTCTGTCTGGGGGGTGGGAATTGCGTTATGTGGGAAGAAAACCACAATCCTGGATACATCCTGAATATGTGCTGGAAATGGAGGGAGGTGAGGAGAAAATGTCTGAACAAAGTTGTTTTGGTTTTTTTTGGGAGGGTGTGTGTGGTGTGTGGGGTTTTTTTGTGTGTGTTTTGTGTGTGTGTTTTTTATTTTTTTTATTTTGCTGGCCTTACATACATGTTAGATTCAAGGCAGAGTATTGGTCTTACTCAACCCCATTGTGATCCTGTGCTTTAAATGTCTTACTCCTGTAAGGATGGATGAGACCTCCAACTGGTGAGAGAAACCTTGCACTGCTTTTTCAGAGTGAGTTCTGCTTTTTAGTTTTAGCTCAACATTCCTTTGTGTTCAGTGTGGTTTTTTAGTTTTTTTTTGTGTGGTGTTTTTTTTTTTCTTATTACTGGGTAGTCCTTTTCCTGGATCTTCCCAGTGCTGACATTTCTCACTGCCAAAGTGGACTTTTTACCTTCCCTGACAAGTCTAGGAGATTTGTCTAAGGAGGAGATACAGTGAACTGAGTTATTTGTTCTAAAGTCTCCAGGCAATTAAAGGTTAATTGGTAAGAAATGGATCAAAGCTGCTGTGAGAAGATGAATGCACACAGCATTGCTGACCTATAAGAGGTGAAGAAGAGACTTAGAAAGACTAGTCGTACTACTCATTTATATAAAAAGATATTAAAATTTTAAGATTATGATGGAGCATTTCAGAATCCAAGGCATGGCAATTCTTGGCGAATGGTAGACTTTGAAAAGATAGCTGTTCATTAAGAAGTAGATCATCTAGGGAAAAAAATATTGGAATTTCCGTGACTTGCAGCAGGTCAGGGTCTGGCAGAGAATTTGCCAAAGGTTTAGTGTGTTTGTTAGAAGGGTCATTAGAGTTTGTTACAGGATTGTTTAGTTTGTTGCAAAGGGAAATGCAAAGGAAACATTTCAATAAAAGCTGGTTAAAATTGTCATTGTGTTTCTGTGCTAGTGGATAAGGCAACTTTTTCTTTCTCTTGTTTTCCCTTTTCTTTTAATGAATGCTGATCACCTGGCTTGCAAATAAGTGACCTTATCGAACAATATGCTTTTCATCAGTTGCTTTCATCTGGTCTGGAGCACTTAACTTAAATAGATAGAAATTATTTTTCCACTAATTTGAAATTTTCAGAATAATTTCCTTTTTCCCAATTAACCTCAGTGAGATATCTTCTTCTTTACAGTGTTTGATATAATCACAATAGACATGTAAATCTCCCTCCTTTCTTTTCTTTAACTTCATGTGTTGTTTTGCCAAATAGATTATCACAAATTAAGTTAGACTTGTTTTCAGACTTCTATAGTGCTATTGTATAGTCCGTTTCATACTTGTATCATGTTTTGGTTGTGTGTTTGCATGCAGACTTAGCTTCTAAACTTTTACCTGACCTTTAAACAGTAAAAACAGAGTCCAGGATTGGACTTTCATCCTATAGAAATACTGGGGCAGTGACAAATTTTGATCTTTCCAGTATGCTAAAAAAACCCCAAACCCTATCACTAGGATTCAAAATCTGAGGAAGACTGTCAGGTATGTCACATGAATAGTCATTTCAAAAGGAGAGTAAATTAAGTATATCATCAATATCTGTACTCTGCTTTTATTTTAAAATAGCCCAAGTTCCCATCTTCTACCCTAGAGTGTTTCCAAAGCTATTCTTGTTCTTTTTCTACTTTTTTCTTTTTTCTTATAAAAGGTTTGCCTTGATCTACCTATCAGAGGTAGAACTTAAAAATGCAAAGGTTATCCACTAAGAACTTTTCTTCTTGAATGAAAGAGGAAGAGGACAAACAGCTCATCATTCATTCTTGTTCCACTGACAGGTCACCAGCGTGAGCTGAGAAAGCTAGAGATTGCTAGTCTCTCATATTTTCCAGATTATCTACTGGAATAAGCATGCATCTGTATCATCAATCAAATAATCAGAGAAATACTTTATTAAATAGTCATCACAAGGAACCCAAAAAAGAAGAAATTTGTTTTGCTAGAGAAGTCTCTTATTTATTCAAGAAAGCTACCGGAATACAGTAGCTGTGCAGACTTTTTTTCCCTTGTCTTTCACAACAGACTATATAGGTTGTCCTGGCAGGGTACAGCGCCAAGAGTGTGGTGGAAGGAAAACTACCTTGCATGACTGAAACGGGAAGCAAACTTAAAGCATTTTGGTATGTCTGTGTAGCCCAGACCTTAATTTGTATTTAATTTCTGTTCTACCGTTGAACTTACTGGAAGGTCAGTGATCAAACACTACAGTTGATTTTCCTATGGTAAATAATTTTCTTCATTAACCTGTACATTGCCGAGGTAAAATTTTGTATGTTTTCACATCTGTATCTTTTTATTTGCGATCTTACTACTGTATCAGTGGAAGTAGCTGACATAGAAATGACTATTGCTATGAGGTGCTTTTTCATTTTTTTCTGCTTTATCTACATGCACTTTAAGCCTAGGATTAATTTTGTCCCTAATAAACAAAGAAACCCTGCACAAAATTAAAAGCCCCCATTAAATTCAAATGGACAAAACAGCACTATTAATTTGAAGGGAGTGGTTTGCTGAATTAAGGCCATTGGCTTCAGGCCAAATGTGTGGTTATACAAGCGTGAAACAACCAGGCAGATTGAAATCACTATTGGTCCTTGTCGACTGGTAGAAAATGCAGTGGATCTTACTCGCACGTCTGGTCATGCAGTTGTTGGGGAACACATGGATGCGAGCCCTAGCACGTTCTCTGGTGTTATTCATGCCAGTTGGATACAACAGCAACGTTTCCAAATAATTTTTTTTATTATTATTAAATGTATTGTATTTAAAAGCAGTGACACTGAACAAACCAGAGAATGCCTTTTTTTGGTTTGTGTGGGGTTTTTTTGTGTATGAGCTCTGGCTTGACAGAATGTCGGATCATCGTGTGTACACAAAACTTGATAAGATACTTTAGTTTTTCCACCCTGATCTTTTCTTCCCCCTGTTTAGAAGGTAATATACTGTCAAGACCTCATTTGAACTGGAGGATGGTGTTTTAATTGAGTAAAAATGAGTCTGCTAGCCATATTCAGAGACAAATCTTTACTTTACTCTGAACTAATTAAATTGTCCAGATTTATTATTATTTTTGCACTATAACTTTAGAAGTGAAGTTAGCATTTACAGTCAAATGCTCTAGAACACTTTATACAGCTGCTGTGTCCGGCTGTCAGCAGGCTTCATAACAGAATTTTGAGATTATTTATCTGCTTTTCTTAAATATTGCAAATTGGAAAACGCTAATGTTTCAGTGAAATCTTGTGTTTTCATTCTGTCCTTTTTATCATCTAGATACTCATTTTATCTACTCTATCCTTTCACATCTCATAAATTGTGGTTTCTGGGTGTAGAAGTAATATCTTCTTGCTTCTAATGTATGCAGACTAATGCTTGGCAGCCTTTTTTCCTATTTCCTGGCTAATCAGCTCTTGTGATCAGATACTGCAAACCACCACTTAACGGGCATTCTCTGAGCTGCAGTACAGCTATGGAAAGTCCAAATCTTGCAATAAAGCTTACCCAGTGACTGTGAGACAGATTACATAGATTCCAAAAGAAGTGCTTGCAGGCACTTGCTTTTCAGGTCTCAGTGCAGAAGTGAGAACCAAATAGTGTGGAACAAACATTTAGCACTAAGTCTGCACTGGTTCTATAAATTTAGTGGCTTACCCTCCATTTAAGTTTTTTGTTCCCCTTTGTAGGGAAGTGTTTCAACTTTTTTCAAAGTTAATATTCTCTGTTCTGTTGATAAAATGCTTTTCTAAATAGCAAAGGGCAGTTAAGGTATATTTCTGTCATCTTAAAGGACATGTCCCAGCCTAGCCATGTCTGTAGCCTCTCCCATCAGCTCCATATAGGGGTTCACCACAGATATGTGTATAGCAAGAAAGAAGCTTCAGTAAAGATGCATGCTAATCAGCTCACCCCTTAGTTACAGATTTATTTACACAGAGATCTTGAGAAATCTGAAGAGCACATATTTTCTCGTGTTAGAGATATCATTATTTCTCATGCCTCATTCTGGTTTATTTCCTTATCATAGTAAAATTGAGTTCATACTGGGGTGCAGGTATATGGGAGAGAAACTTACTTCCTAATTAAATGAATTACAGGTAATATGTGTTGGTTTTGTGTGTGTGTGTTTTGTGTTTTGTTTTTTTTTAACAAAAATCTGTCTTTATTTGCTTGATTATTTTTTTTTTTCCCCCTACTTCCTCCTTCCCCCAATTTTTGTGACTTGGCAAGTCAGTGTAATTTGAACTTTTGAATGAATTTTCTTCCTTCATTTCCTCCTAGATTTTTTTCTTTGTGTACTTCAGTCATATCGCAGGAGTTAACATGTACATGAAACCCACTCAAATCAAATAGAAATTAAACATTGATAAGGTTACACCATAGCCTAATAAATGTAGGTCCTGATATTTCCGGTAAATGGTAAGTAAAGGAGCACACAGCTTCACGCAAGGAAAGATTTCTCTGGTAAGATGTGTTTAAACTTGGTGGGGATTTTTTCTATGCTCATATTAAGCTGCAAGAATCACTTAGCAGATGCTCTTGAACCTGATTTATCTACAACTATATTTGTTTTGTTGTTGTTTGGGATTTTAGATCATCTTATATTTGTCTTAGTTTCCACTTTGTTTGAGCAAGGAGGTAGAAGTCAGAAAGCAGTACTCCAGCAGTGAGCCTGATGCTGCAGGAGGAGCATTGTTCATAGGAGACCTCGCCAAAATCCTGCCCCGTCTCCCATGCCAAAGAAAGAAGGTGCCAATGTGCAAAAAGAAAACAGGCTAAGTTGTAGCCACGCACTGACTGAGATAGGAAAGCTGGGATCTTGCTAAACATCCCGTTACGTTTGTGAAGCTAATAAGCGGTTATACAAGAGCATTTCTTCACCTAAACTTTGTTAAATTACACACAATTATGTCTAGGTAATGTGAAGAAAAACCAACATACATTACATTTCTGTACTACAGAATAATAAAATCAGGGATATAATTTTTAATGTTGAGTTTCTACCTGTTTAACCACATGCACAGTTTCTCAAGGACATGAAGTAAAATTTGATAAATGTTATAAGCAAAGTTTTTATTGATATGTTTTGTGATTATTTCTTAGTTTGGCATTTTGCAACTGCTTTTTAGTTTGCAATACCTGGAAAAGCCCTGCACACATACAGTTAATGTATTAACTTGCTGGAGTCTGGACTGAGTTTTCACATGTAAAAGTCAAACATCTGATAGTTTTATAGTATGAATTTTATTTGACAGGGGTTTTTTTGTTCACATGTGTAGTATCATCAGAAGTGTTTCTAGCTTCACCTGTGTATCCCTGAAGGTAAAGTTTGGAAAGGCTAGATACTTTGCTTATGCTGTTCTCGTTACTGGGTACATTTGCATCGAAACAAGATAATTACAATACCTTCTGCTTACAGTAGATTCCCCATGTACCTTTAATTAGATACAGCCTCCTTGATTTAATTTTATGAACAATTATGTAGCTTGCTATGCAATGTTAAATAGTTTGTGTTTCACCCCAGAAGTGTGTGAAGTGATTCATAAATACGATAGGATCGCAAAAATCACTTTGTTGGTATAAAATTGCAGATGGTGAAAAGCAATCCAGAAAACACCATGACCAGGGATATATGGTAGAGGAGGTGGGTACTCCTGGGAGAGGGAGGGACACTTTGAGCTGCATGGGGCAGAGGAAAGCAGAGAGAGGATTCATCTATTGTAAATATTTCTCTCTCTCCCTGCCCCTGCCGCCCACCCATCATGGCAGTGAGAGCAGCTTCCTTGGTAATTGCAGAATATCGTCTGCAGATTTCAAAGGGGGCTAATAATGCTGTTTGGAGCTAGGGGTTATCGGTGGTAAGAGGAAGAAATGTCTTTTTTTATGCTGTGTTTCTGTAGATCTGTGGTATCCTAAATGTCCTGAGGTTCTGTTGATGTCTTGCAGAAGGACAAACATGGTGCATTGTGCCCCTCTTCTGTTGCTTTGTCCTGCTATAGCTGCTGTGTCTTTCCTCTCATTCATTTCTTTGCTACAGGGAACTTAGAATTAGCTTGTTAAATGCTCTCAGTACCTTAACCAGGGCACTCTGCAACCGCTTTTGAAATGCTCACTGGGTTAGCAAAGCCTTTGGGGTTTTTTGCCCCCATTCTTTCTGAGCATTTTGTGTGCATCTCGCCTATCTCAAGTGTCACTCTGCATTTTCCCCACTGGATTTGTGGCTACTTTATTGTGTGTTTCACTCTCTTAACCACTGTGGGTTTGGGTTTGTGTGTTTTGGGTTTTTTTTTTCCTTAAGCTTCTTTCTTTCAGGGGTCAGTTACCAGTAGTATGCAGTAGGAAAGAAACTTGTCCAAAAACAATGATTTGAACACAGTAGCCAAATTTCTGTATATATCTAAAGACTTACCCTGATGCTAAGCCTGGTCAAGTGATGGCTCTAGTCTCTTTTGCCCATTTATTTTTTGTTGCAGCTCCCATCTCTCTTGAGAGTAAAACTGTTTTAAGTATACCAGTCATGTTATGATCACAGCTTGCATTCATATATTTTGTCAAAGAAGAAGGCAGCAAATAAGGGATTTGTTTCCCATACTTGTACACTGTACTTAACAGCATTCAGAACAATTGAACAGAGGTGTTGGCCTAAGGGGAGCTAAAAATATACTTGTGAGCAGTACCCAACCTACTTAAAGTAAATCCTTTTTCAGGATAGGCATACAAGTTTAAAATTAGTTTCTGATAGCATTCCATTGCAGGGCAAGCTTCATAATGCTATGTTCGTCTTGCCAGCAGGAAGCAGAGCCCTTGCTATTTTGCCAGACGTTCCTTTCCCTTCCTTCCCTTCTCCTTTCCCTGGGCTGCAGGACAATACCAGGCAGCCTACACCTTGGGTTTCAGGCACTTGAAAATATTTGGGAAACTATCAAAACTAGAGAGTTTTTCCGTTTACTTTGCAACTAGCACAGGATAGTATTCTGAGGGAAGCCTTAATTAGAGCTAAAGGAACTAAGCCTGCATCTGAACACAGACATTTGTTTTCTTTGATAGTAGCCAGTTTTAGCTATATTGACAGAAAGTTCACGGATATTACTCTGCCTTCATTCCCAAATAAACGTGTGTGGTGGTTTTTTTTTCTTTTCATCAGATCCTAAAGAGCAGAAGCAGACTTTGAATCTAGTGACTTTGTACTATTACCTCACTGCATAGTTCTAACAGCTTTTTCATGCATTTTGATGTTTGGGTTTTTAATTTTTAAACCAGGTTCTCTATTACTGATGAAAAGTCAACATCAAAGATACTAATTTGGAGGCAGGTCTTCTCCTTGTCTAAAAAAGAAACAGAAACATTCTACCCATCTGATTTCCAACGGAATGCTTAATTTTATTATGCCAAAAGCAGGCGCTACATATTAAATAATGAAACTTAGCTAGCAACAGTCACTCAGAGTTAGAAGGCCACAGTATAATGTAATTTTAAAATGGGAATGTGTGGTTTATGCATATGGAAAAGGATAATAAAAATTCTTGATTTTTGTAATACCATTTGCATAGTTCAGAAACAGAACGTCCCCTGTCTGTAGTTGACTGGAAGGTCAGAAGGTTTCTGGTTTTAATGAATTGAAAATCTCTTTGTTATGACAAATCTTACTTTCTTGAGCAAATGTATTTTTATTTTGCCCTTGCTAGAGTCATTCGCATTTAATAAAGTGACATGTACTCCTTCAATGGATGTAATGCCTCGCTGCGGTTGGGTTTCTATATTGTGCTCTGTTCCTAGGCATGATATCCATACCCAGTCACAGGGACACCAAAGTATGACATTAGCTCAGATAAAAGCAGTTGCCAGCTGCCTCACATCTGAATATTTCACCTGTGTTACTGTGATACTGTCTCCTAGACCCTCATATCCAGACTCATTCTGGAAAGCAGAAACACAGTCCACGTCTGGCGAGTATACCTTGGCAGGTGTAGAGAGTGGTGTCCCCTTCCCAAGGTACAAGTAGCTTGCCCTGAGGTGTTTCACTGCACAGCTTTTGCAAGAGAATATAAAAGCATTATTTCTTGGGCTGTGTTTTGTGATGGGCTGCTTCTGAGACTTCTGTGCTTTTGCACCCAGCGTAAATGAGCAAATCCTTAGTTTCGTTGCACCTGTTATTGTCCTCTATGCTGCATGGTGAAGGTAAGCATTTATCTTACCTCAGGTTCCAAGTACCAAATACTTTTCAGTCGTCATATACGTTATTTCAAAAACTTAATTTCTGCTTCAGAAATACAAATGCTCCAAAGCAGATTGCAAATGCCCCCTCAAGTCCCCATTTTCAAGAGATAGTGTCTTCTACTTCATCTTGTCTGCAGAACTCTCAATTGACATTGAGCTTGAGTGCTAAAGACATCTACTAAATTGCCAACTTGATCATCACAGAAGACGGAGCAAACTCTAGAGCTTTTCTCAGTGCTTCGTTTATCAGTTACCAGACAGGGTACCCTATCTTACTGAGTTTGACAGACTGCCGGAGGTGGGTAAAAAACAAGAGAAGGGAAAGGTGAGTGTCATACGTTGCTTGCATTATTAAGGTGGAGTGAGTGTTCTCAGTGAAGAATAAATAGTGGTACAGAGATTGTATTTCATTATCTGTTGGTTCGGTGAGTGCTGCTTACGATCTTGTGAGCAGGAGGGGGACAGTTTAAGCCGGAAAGGGTACACCAAGTTTGTAAAGCTAAAGCAAAAGATGCAGAATCAGAAACAGCTTTCCAGGGAAGAAGCTCTGTGGAAGTTGGAAGGAGGGCTGTGTTTGTTTTAATACTGCAACAACTAGGGTCAGCATGGAGTCTGTTTGATGTTATCTAGACAAGTTTTATTTCACTTTGTTCTTTTACTTGTTTCCCATTTTTATAATTTGAAATTCACTGATATACTTAATGAGAACAAACTCAGGTTCACAAGGGGTTTTTTGCTTGAAGCGTTGACTGTTGTTAGGATTGATTTCAGAAAACTCTAGCAAGCCCAGCGCATGTTCCCTTTCAAGGTAAAGTAGTTCAGTGGATGAATTTGCAGGGTGTTTGCAACCAGGAAAAGTCAGGAATCTCCAAAATTAGAAGCCAGCAGTGAGGCTGCTGTGCAGGATATTAGGGAGGGTATTCATTGACCATGAGCCCTGTGGTGAGCGAAGAGGGACAAATGGGCAGCCACAGCTAGTAAATGTTGTCCCCCAAAAACATAGTTTAACAAACTGAATAAAGAGTAATTTTTTTTTTCTTTAATACTTTAGTGGGAGTACAATGATAGAAACTAATACTGTTTAGTTTCCTGTGAACTGCTTGTTGGCTCTTTCAAATATTGTACCTGAAGGGTTTCAAGCAGAACAACTGATTTTTCCCTGAGGTTGTTAAACGATATAGCAGATTTATGTTTGCTTATGTAGCTTCTGTTACGCTTCATGAACACTTCATGGATGCTTTGAACGCTGAAAATGTCTCAGTCAACTTAAAAAAAGCTAAAAACACAGTCTCCAGTGTTTTTTGGCTTTATTGGAGTTTTTTTCTTTTTTTTTTCTTTTTCCCCCATAAGGTTTTGTTTTGGATTGTTCACTTACCTAAAATAAAACTGTTACAGTTCTCCTCAGTCTTGCAATTGTTATTTATCAATCTAAACCTGCATTGTCTCAATAGAGAAACACAATGCTTTAGACATGTTTTGATAATTTTGTTGTTGTTTAAATTTGTTTTAACTCAAACCTACGGAGTAGACTTCTAAGTCATGGTTGTCTTTTCAGCAGCAACTGTACTTGCTGGTTTGTTTGTGTGGTTTGTTTTTTTTTTTTTTTTCAGCAGCAGTTTTCATTTGTTTGGGTATATGGAAAATGTATTTACCCTGAGAACTGACGGTGCATTTGATAACATATGAGATGATGTTCCGGAGTTGCTAGTGGGAGTCAGCTGTCTGGAGAATGGGCCTTGGGGCCAGCCAGGGAGTCCATGAGCCGAGTGCTCTGGGTGTGCTTGGAGACAGCGCTGGTACCCACCTGCACCACACTTGTAACTCAAGGACAAACCGGACTTTAATACATACAACTCACTTATGCCCTAAATCCCACAGCTCTTGCCACAGGAACTTAAAAGATGTCCCAAGTACAAGTGACTAGTTTTCAGAGCTGATGAAGTATACCTTTAGTGGTTTTGTACGAGTCAGATTTTATCTATTTCTTTGGAGACTCTGATCAATGTGATATTTATTACAACATCCATATTATGTAAATAAGTACAGATTTTTTTCTTGTTACATTTGTACAATGCAAATGTAATTATCTTTGAGGAGGTGCAGAGTATGGAATCTGTTAAAGTGTGGAGTTCCTTACATCTTGAAGAACAGTAGCAAAATTTAAGTGCTAGCTCAAAAAGGTTATTAATTAAATCTTGATTTAGATATAGATAAAAATAGGTCTATTAAATGCATGCTCTTTCATTAGATCTTCCTTTTAAAGTCATGCAAAACTAAAACTCACATAAATTATTATATTAAATATTGTATGTTTGTACTGTAGAAATAGTGAAGCTTATATTTAACATTCCTTAATGTTAATAAGGCAAGCTGTTTAACAACACTAAACCTTAAGAATGTTGTCGTACTTGCAAACCGCCTGAGTATGTGAACAAAACAATTGACTGACACCTCATTCTGTGAAACAGATAAAAGTATTCCTTCTATCTTCTGAGCTATCCAGTTCACCGCTATTTGTAAACTGTACCAATTTTAAGGTGTTTCACAGTGTTTTTAATACTTTATCCCACTGACTTACCATTTGCTATTCTATCACCCTTGTATTACAGTATCACCTCTGTCAGAATATTGCCACATTCATTTTGTCTTGAAAAACATGGGCTAAAGGCTAAAATGTTAATTCTTAAACAGACCGAGCATGTTATTTAGTTTATTTAGCTGTGTGTTAATGTGATACAGGGTCAATTGCTTTAACTATTTTACTATTACATTAATTTGTAGACTTAAATTCAGTTGTATGTTTATATATGATGTTTATGCTATACCAATATTCTTTCTTATACTAGACACAATACTTTCTTGCTGGGCTTTCAAATGCTTTTCTGCCTTCTATTTCGAGTATCCTCATAACTATTATTTCTGGGAGCATTAATATCGATAACAAATATCTTATTGACAAGAGTCAATAAATATTTTACTCATGTAAATAATTTAGAACATTTCAAGGTAGCTCCATTAGTTAAGTTGGGCTTTTTGTAGCACCTAGCATATCTGCTGAGAAACTGTTTTTAGCACTTTGTTTGATCGTAATCAGTATCCATTCAGGAGCTTAATCAGTGTTCCTCTTATAAACCACTTCAGTCATACCAGTTCCTGTATTTTCATCACAACCAATTTGTCTCTCTTTTTCCCCTGTCTTAAAATACCAAATTTTTAATGATAAAAATATGTCTGTGTCCTGGTGAGTTACTGATAATGGTGATTAATTATGGTTAAGGAAGGAAAAGAATTTTTGCACTTTGACTGGACTGTCATAAAGACACTTGTACATATTTTATACATATTATCAGAATGTTAAAGTAGTCCCCTACTGAAATATAATATAATGTACCAAGAAGAATATAGTGAAGTGTCAGATACATCCCTCCCTCCTGCAGGCTATTCCTTGATTTCAAGGGAGCAAAAAATATGCAAAGCCTTATGCACATGCAGCATGACTAGACATCAGTAAAATAGCTCACACTGTCTTCAGTGGCTTTGCATCAGTATGTGGCTAGGCTATGTTTCTAACATTAAATATACGAGCAATCCCTCTGAAATCACAGGGGTGATTGTTCAGTACTTTAAGGTACATGAGCAGGAAGGCGAAAATCTGTTTACGTATTTGAACCATAAGTAACTCCTTATGGTGTAGTAGGATCTGATATAATTTAATTATTATCTTCCCCCTGCCCTGCCCCCCAAATCGGAGTCTTTGCTCATCTTACTGGTGAAAAACTGACAAATAAAATGACTGGTTTTGTTCCAAACTGCATATCTCATAGTATGGAGTTAGCAGCATGGCATCCAATTGGTACTCCAATGAGGGCTGGATCCTGTTATGGGCACTGATGAAAAGCTCTATCAACAATACTGAAACCAGAAAAAGATTTACTTGTTTTTCATAACATTGTTATTAAGTCATGTAGTCATAATATGAGTGTGTGAAAAAGGAGAGGAATTGTCTCTGAATGCATGAAAAACTTCCCTCTCCAGGGAAAATGATTCCAAAATACCCACCTATTGAAAACATTTCAGAGATTCATCACAACCATCATGCCACCCAAACTTAGGAACAAGAAAGGAAGTGGAATAAGCCTTTTCCATCTTAAATTAACTGCGTGTCTAAGGCAGGGTGTGTTGTGTCCACCGACAAATTCTGTTTACTTCTCAATTTGAAGCCATCTGATCAAACTGTGTTTGGAAATGCCTTAAAATGCGAAGTGAGTTCAGTAAAGAAGTGTAATGAAGTGAAAAGTAACCATAGGGAGATCAAATATACGGGGTTGTGGGGTTTTTTTTAGAGAACAAAAGTTCTTGTTAATAGTTATGTAGTTCAGCCATTGTTTCAGGAGACTTTGAACCAAGCTAACAATTTTCATACTGGGTTCTGTTCCATACTGTGGAAACATAGCTAAACTAAACTGCCTTGTGCTTGTAGCTGCTGCTGGTGTTTTAGTGTGAATAGTTGTTGGGAAAGTCCTGGTAACCTTTGTAATATTCTGATGAAGCTTGTGTGTGACTTATTAAAAAATCAGGGTGTTTTTACCAGAAAGGCAGTGATATCCCTAAGGGAGCCCATGAGAGGTACCATATTGGCCTTGTTTGCGATGTACCTTATCAACATCAAGCCTGTAGAAAGTTTATTTTGAAAGTACTCACAAGTGGCAGCTAAATGAAGTTCTTATGATAAAATTATATAGGAATATTTTATTGAAACTAAAATGAATACGTATTTCTCAAATAACTCAACCTAAATTTAATTCTTCTAAATACCCATAGGTATGTGCTAACATAGAGGAGACCTGAAAACTTGTATTTTTAAAATAAATGGCCTTTTCAGGGGGAAATATAAGCATGAAAGTGTTTGTGTTGGTTTTTTTTAGTTGTTATTTCCTCTGATAGATTTCTTTTTTTTGTAGCTTCAAAAAAGCAAATTAATCATCATCATGAAGTTTTAAGGGTCAGCTTTTCTTTTGTGATAATCACTGGATTAATTTTATCCATCTTTAAGGCTGAATTGAGTGCTAACATCCCCAAGTCCATACCAGCTTAGAAATGTCTTCTCAATGCCCTTGATGTTAGACATCTAACTTCTTTTTCAAACTGTTGTTATTACATCATAACTTGCAGTCATCCTTGAGCCAGAGGTTTTTTGAAAGACATGAGGATTTTTTTTTAACTAAGTTTAAGCTAATTGGTGGTAACTGAAGATAAACTGCAATGTTAGTGTTATCCCCACTTCATGTTTGCTCATTTTTGGTGTCCAATTTTGCACTTGGACTACAGGAGAGAAATTTTAAGACACTTGTTCTTTTTTGGCACATTGATTGGCAATGTGTACTTTGTACAATCATGTGCTCATGTGCACTGCTACATTATTATAACATCACAGAATATTATTTGATAGGACATATCTCTATAGGTAGCTTCATTGCTTTTGAGAGACTTGCACAGCATCTCAGATCATGGTTCTGATCTTCTAATTAACTGTCATTAGTGGTAATGGCACATAAGCCTTGTGAATAGAAGGGATAACCACTAATGTGCTCAGCCACTTTACTTTCTGGCCTCTCTTCTGAAATGATACATGACATGAAAATTGCATTTAAAACTTTTTCTCTTGGTACTGGAACGATTATGTATGTGATGTTACATGTGTTCAAACTAATAGAAAGACATTTTGTGCATAAGACAGTTCTTGTTCCTATGTTTTTTCCAATAAATGTGTATGCTATAGCTATGTAAAGCCCTATATCTCTGCTGCTGTTTCATAAGGATTACATATTATTGATTTAAAAGCAAATGAGTAAAGGAAAATGGCTGCGTATTTGGTAGCAATGTAGACCATAAGTGCTTCACAGAAGTAAATGTTAAATTCTTGAGAAAAGGGTATTTTTGGCAAATGGAAGTCATAAATTAATATTAGAAGATCTGTTTGATATGAGTGTATTGGTTGTTATAAGCAAAAACTCTTCAGTCTGGTATGATTCTTGTTTACAGGCTGGTAATTTGATGCATAGCCTGATAATACAAAAGTAAATCCTGATCAATATGAATAATTTTATTGAGCTTGGTCATTCAGGACTGACAGCAGAAAGTGCTTCAGTGTGTGCCTACAAAGAGGGCAAAAATTCAGGAAGACCAGAAACAGGCTTCCCCAGAACTGTATATATCTTCTGAATGTGGGCTGCTAGAGTTAAGAAGGTGACGTTTTTTGGACTGAGTAATATTGTTCAGCAAAAATTTTATTCATAACGTAGATATTGCAAAGTTAGAGGAGTTTGCAGAATTTAGTGTAGTATTAGGATGTACTTGTTTGCTCACATTTCTGCTCATTGCAATAGAAGATTTATTTCTGGGAACATAAAACACTTTTTCTTTGTGATTTATAGGAATATGCTTAAAGTAATTCAGTTTGATAAGTACGTCTTTCAGAAATGATTAAATGCTTCCTGTTCTCTAAAGAAGAAAGAGATACATGCTTTATGTTATTATACACAGGCTGGCAAATAGCTTCATAATGCTTTCTCTCTTATTTCTGTCCCTTGCTCTGGAAAGCAAGAACCCAGTAGCTCCTCAGACATCATCATAAACGATAAACAAACTGGAAAAAGAACTTTAGTAAACGGGAGAAGCCTTTAAGAATCAGAGTAGCTTCTTGGCCAGGCATCATTGCCTTTAACATCTCTGTTAAAAGGAACTCATACCTGACAAAAGAGGCAATTAGTTTGCTGAATGACAACAAGAAATGTCACTACTGGTAGTAAACTGATGACTCTATTCCTTATTCTGTTGGCAGGTCTTATTATTATGAACATTAAAGTAATCTGTTCCCTGTCACTTAAAATCCGTACCTACCTCTTCCTTTCCCCAAATACCCTGATTTCAGTTGCACGCTGTATTATTTATGTACTGTTTTTACTAATCCTTGCCAGCCTGAAACATTACAATAGTCTTGCAATCTAGGTAGAAATATGACCCATAATAAGCATGAGGAAGAAATGACAATGCTAGCATCTAATCATTGATGAAGTGCTGTTTACCGCCTGGTAATGACACAGGGGTCCTCCACTGATTTAAAGAAGAAAGCAAGGAGGATATAATTCAAAACCAGAATTTTAGTTGAAATTTATTTTCTACTGAAATGGAAATGAGGCAGATTTTTTTTTTTTCTCTCCTAAACTCTTTACTGTCCTCTACTGTTCAGACCCTTCTTGGTGTCCAGGCACAATGTTTTCATAAATGGCATCCTAGTAACATGCTATTCGCCAAATGTACCCAAACTGAAACTGCTGTTGCTCCTTGTTCTACTTAACTCTCTCTGGGATTGCTTAACTAAAAACAGTAATTGCAAAATAGCAATCAGACTATTTTAACTCACATTAAATTTAAAAACTGCTGACTATAAATTAGGAGATGTTAGACAGAATAAAATAAGCCATCTCTCAAAATTGTGTGGCCTTATTGAACGCTAGGAAAATGACCCCAAATTTGCCAATTGGATGCCGAAGATGCATCCGCATTTTAGTTCAGATAAAGTGATCTCTGCTTCATGTGCCTCACTTCATTTTATGAAATGGTTTGGGAGCATGCAAACTGGACTTGCTTTTAGGTAAAATAAAGTGAAGGATACCTTTTGGGAGGACACCATCCGTGCTTCAGTGAAGACTGGTTGTTAACAATAGGACCAAACTGAAGCCAGACTGAAACTCCTGGGCAAACTGCCCATGTTGGTCACCAACCATTTCACTGTACTCTGGTCACAGACCATTTCAGTCTCTAGTCTCTTCTGGGATTTAAGCTTTCTTCACTGTGTTGATATTGTGGTTTAAACTTTGTGTCTTCCAATCTTTAATTTGAAATACTATGCCCAGTTGAAACTTGGCAATGTAAATGATAAGAATGAGCTGGTTGGTCTTTTGCTATGGGTGTTGCACAATGTCTCTCTTCAGCCATTGAGTTGGGTCAGAGCAATGATTGCTACCTCTGATGCTTATTGAACTCTAGGCAATTACTCCCACTGTATAAAGTTAAGGCTGTGCCGTAATTGTTAGGGTTTATTTTTTTTAAATAGGTTTGGGAAATGTGTAAAAATAAGCCAACAAATCTAGGAAAAATCCTATAGAGAAAAACAAGTAGGGATTGCTACTTGCAAACCTGTTTGTCTAAACTGTGCATTTAAAGAAAGAAAACCCTTCATTTTATCTCTTGAGTTCTACGGGAAGCACTTCTCTGAAATACTGTGCTGTTGCTCTCACTTTTCTGCTGCAAGACATGTTAGTATGGAGAGAGAATCTTAAGTTAATGACATGATTCATGGCAGTTTCAATTCTGAAACCCATCACGGGTATAGCACATTAATGACTTACCATAACATTGCTTATGCAGCGAGCGTGCAGTTCTGTTGTTCAGTTCTTGTATACTTGAATGGCTGCTGGCCATACAGGCTTGGGAGACAAACAGGGTCTGAAGTGTGATTAGCTAAATACCTTGATAACTTTCAAAAAACAGTCACAAGGTAAATGGTGTAACTTGTTTTGACAGTTGGTGATTTACAGGAACATTAACTTTCAAGCTCGATTGACAGCCTCGGAGCTATGTTTCATATAAAGTACGTGCAGTTTGGAAAGAAAGTCACAGAGACAAAGACGACATCTATTCCATTAGAGGAAGTACACTTTCAAAAATAACTTCAGCATGGTGAAAGGAGGCATTAAGGAAGTATTACTCTTACACTTCTTTTCTTGATTCTAAACAAAAGAAGCAGGTGTCTTGCTATAGACACCTGCAAAATGTTTTTGTGCTGTCATGACAAATTGTTATGAGATTGGCAATTTGGGAATTGCCCACAAAAATCTTTGAAGTCTTAGAAAGTTTGGTAACTTACTGTTAAAAACAGTCTTCAAAATAGAAGATGACCACTCTGAAATTGTGTATGCTGTTCAAGACATCTAATTTAGAGTGAACTTTTTACTTAAGAGATTTTAACTTTTTTTCTGACTGGATTGATACTTCCAAGATGAGTACCTCCTTACACTTCCTAGGCTCCATCCTGTTTGTTTCTTCTCTGTTCCTAGTTTGATCCATGTTTTGTACTTTGAGTGGAAGACTTTTTTTTTTCTGACTTCTTACTACTTTAGTGAAATCGGGTAATCTTTAACAGGTTGAATAATTCTCTGTGTCAAATGAATAGAATTGCAGTTGTTAAAATTGTGTGTTTGTTATTGAATGAGCTAATTTGCGAGATCTGTGACACGAATTAGAGATACAGAAACTGAGAAATAGCATACATATTTAACTTTTGTTGTAGTCTGTGTTGTATCTGGAACTGGCATAAAAAATTCATGTAACAGTTGCAACTGTAATTTTTATGTAGTTTGAATTTGCCTTGTTACTCTAAGTATTTTCAGATGTATCCCTTCAAGAATTTTATCTAAGACCGAAATGTTAAAGCATCTTCTCTGGAACCATATATTCCTCACTGAATAAAATAATTAATGGGAATTAACAACATAGTTTCATGCTCCTGCTCCATTGTGCAGTATCTGGCTTGCCCACTTAAAAGGGGTCATTAGCACTTGTTCCAGTATTACTTGATGTCTGAAATAAAATATGTACATGATATGGTGCAGGACAGCTGTCATATTATTTCATCTAGAATGTTACTAGTCTGTCAGACTAAATGTTTTGGTGTCAGGAGATGCAACTTCTATTAAGTCTGTTTCTATGAATTTCTCAACATACCACCTCGAACAATCCACTTAATCTCTCAATTTATCTTTCCATTATTGAAAAAAACACACATGATAATAATGCTTAGGTAGGGTGAGAATTACTTGGTTCATTGATATCTCTGTAGTCTTTGTGCTTTGAAGAATTAATTACTTAGTTACATTTGAAAGAGCTATAAAATATTGCCAAATATATTTAATTAAAAAAAGCCCCTAAACATCCAGCCCAGAAAGAAAGGGAAAAAAAATATTAATTCAGTAGATAGACAGAAGTTATCTCTTCTAGGACTGGCCAGTTAATATTGCAAATGCTGTCTCTTCAATCTAATTGAGCAAACAGTTCAAAATAGTGTATTGGTAAGTAAAGCTCAAATTTAAATACTGTTCACAGCACTTACTAAGGGATTTGAGATGACTAGTTTGTTTCAAGAAATAACAAGACTCAGAATGGGTCTGTGGCTATGCATGTAGCATGATGTATGTGTCATGTAAGGTGGTGCTCACCTTTTCCCACAGCGATACTTGCACAAGAACATTAACAGAATTATCTCTACTTCACCTTTAGAATACCTGTTGACCTTTCCAGTTTAAAATACTCATATCTTTCTCGTATTAGCATCTATTGGGAGAAATGAAGTGAAAAGATTGCTGCCTTATTCTGCTTCACGGCCTATTTAAATTAAAATGGTAATATGCCTGCACATATATTGTCCTAATCTGATCTCTCTGCATTTGTTCCAAACAAAGCATTTTGTCTTTAAAAGAAAAGCAGGCATTATTTGTCTATAAAGATGAATTAGCTCTGTGGCTAAAGTGTGTAAAGAGAAAGCAAAGATGAAAAAAGAGATTTCACATGAAAGCAGACCTGTAAGGAAACCAAGCTAAGTTGGTGACTTCCACAGTTCTGTGCTTTCGAGTCTGTGGAGTCTTTGTATTTTGGAGGCATCAGCAGGGGGAGGGGGAAAGGGATATAAGACAAAGCTTTGCAGACAAAAGAGAAACTCAGATCTTTATCTTCCAGCTTCTAAAATGTATTTACTAGAGCCATTCATCTTGGCAGTCACTAAAAGTGCTTTCTGAAGATTTCCAGTTGCCTTGAAAGACTTCAAGGTAGAAATGTTGTATTAGCTTAGTAATTGTGTTGTGTTCTTCTTACCAGCAGGGTTTCAGAAGTTTTTCACTGGTTACTTTATCTGAAAATCCAGGAGACTGTTGCTTTAGAATTCAATTGTGTTGTGAATTCTCCTCTTCAGCCTCTGATTTGTGGGATGGCTGAAATACAGTTCTGCCTCTGTGTGGGGTGAAATCTGGCGTTAAAGCTTCTGCCGCACAGACTGAAAGTAGAGAAGCAGTGATGGTGAGAGTAGCTCTGAGGGGGTGCCCAGAGGCCAGCCCAGGTGGGAGCCCTTGGGTGAAGGGGTGAGGAGTTGTGCCTGCCACTCTGCTGCTTCTTCCAGGCATTAACACCTTGTTGAAGGGTGCCATTTTATGGGTTAGGCTAGAGTTTGGGATATTCATCCTCTTAGGTGTCATGACAGTAAGTGTGAGTGGATACTACATAGCTTATCTCAAAGGAACAGAGTATATTACAGTATGCGCTGTTGTAATTATTTCAATATAGGCTGTAAGTTACGGCTTTAACACGTGAATGTTAAGTGTTTTACACTGTTGGAGTTGTAAATCTATATAATTAGATGGAGAGCCTTTTCAGGATGCTGACCCCTGTCTAACAGCACAAAACAATTTTTATTGATGGTGGTAATCCAGATGGCTAGTAATAGATAACTAAAAGAATAGAGCAGTAAGTGAAATTAAATAAACATTTGAAGTTCAACTCTTGCTGCAAGAAAGGTTAGTTTAGTAATTTAAACATCAGCAGTTCAGTAGAAGGCCTAGTTGCTCTATTGTATCTGAAATGGTGAAGTAGTTCTTCAGCTTAGAAGAGAGGAAGAAAAGCTGTGAGCAAAGTACTTGAACATGTTTTTAAAAAAGAAACCCACAACAATGTAATTTCTGACAAAAGCCAGAAAACAAAAAGTTTTCATGCTTTCTTAAAATAAAGGTACACCCACAAGGACTATTACTGCCATGTCAACCATAATGGAACTTTGTAGTTCTGCAATTATGTTGTACCTATGATGTTTAAAAATATTTTTGAGAGTCTGGAGAAGGTTACTTGATTGAAAAAGAAAAAAAAAACTATCAAAACTAGACACTCTGAGATGTTAAAACTCACAATACTTGTGTAATTGAAACAAATTAAATTATTATTGTACACTTAAACACTTTAGTAAATTCTTTTAATTGGCTTATTTAACTTTAAAAGATACTGCACTGTTTATTACCAAAGTTGGTACGTATATATATCTAAAGAGTACAAAAGAGGGATAAATGGTAATTATAAGTTGCATTTTTATTCATATACTAAAATTAACTGTAAAAATTGATAATATACTTGTAAATTGATATGCAGTCTGTATTATGCCCTGTAGGAAAATAAGCATGCTCTTTTTAATCGTTGTTAATATTTTATGGTATGTCGAAACCCAGTAACAACTAACATAAACAGTACCACAGACATCTCTGGTTATTTTCTTCTTCATAAAGATATTGGGCACAAAAGATGAGCTTTGAGAGCTACTTGGGAAAGTAGATCTAAGCTGAGAGTTTTGGTTTTGTTCCAACATAAACAGAATGGTAGACTAGGGAATTTCGAATAATTTCAGTTATGTTGAAAGTATTCTTACTTTCTGACTGCAACTGTTAGAGTATGGACAAAGCATGCCATTTCATACTGGTGGGACATTCCTGCACATGTCATTTTCTGGTAGGTAAATTTTTCTGGCAAGAACAAGTCTCTTGGTGACAACTTCTATAAAATGTCGCTGTCGTGCTGCCACATACCGCAGTGCACGTTCCATAAAAATGGGCATGTATTCCTGGTTTTCTGTAAAACCAAGATATTTACAAGTATAGGATTTCATAGTATGATTTATATTGGTAGGAATCTTACAAACAAATCTTTATACAGCCTTAATATTTTTATATTTTATTTTAAACCCTTTGGGGTTTAAAAATCAGATTCCAGAAGACTTTTCCTCACACATGATTTTTTTATCATGGGCTGATAACTTTAAATAACTAGTCATCTTTATATGAAAGAAACCTAAATGCATATGTCTGTATATGTATCTAAGCTACAAACTCCGACAAACCTCCAGACTGGGAAAGCAGGACCAGAGAAGCAAAGGAGGGATGGATGTGGCCATAGATTTGTACTGGGGAAACCTGTTCTGGAAGTGAGAATGACTATGAACTACAGTTCAATCTGTTCTCTCACTTTCACAAAGTTATATACAGTAAGAAAGAGGAGAGTTTTCAGCTTTGGAAGAATCTTTGGAACTGTGTAATCAATTTGGTTTTATCCCCAGGAGCGGGGATTGGGGGTGTTATTAGTAGAGCATAAATACATGAATTGTAATTTTCCCCTGGCTTTGTCTGGTGGCAGCTGTTGGAGGGCAGCTAGCACGTAATACTCCATGTGAGCATTTTCACTGCATTGCCTTTGTTTCCTCTGTGCTATGTAGCAGTTAATGATTCTGATGAAGAACTTAGCTATAACTTTTAACACTGGGTTGACAAGGCCAAGGTGCTTGAACTAATTTTTTTTTTGTCAGTACTGCATTCATAACAGCTTGTATTTGTTGCACCTCTCAGCAAGGTGTTCTCGTCCACATATTTGGCACAGAGAGCAATCTCAGAAATATAAGTTTCTAATTCAGTATAGTGTGCTGCAGCAGAGTTGTGTTTGGTAGTTAACTTTGCTAGATTTAGTCACACAGCTGATCGGCACTGGTTGATAATGAAGTGGATGATTTATGAATGCTAAGGGCATGGTTAGGATGAACCTGTTGACATCGAAAAGCAGAAGAGAGCACGTTGAGCCTCGGGAAACCATAAAAGCTTTTTATGTTAGTGAATGAGTACTGTACATTAAGGAGCTGACCTTAATGCCCCACCACATTTAATTTTTTTTTCTTTTAAATTCCCTAAATTTTTTTATTTTATTACTTTTTTTACTTCCCCCTGTTAAAACTATTATAACCTACAGCTTTGTCTCATAAAACTTGGAGTTCATTAAGTCAGAAACTAATTTTCTTCTGTTAACATGTGGATCAGAAGTTGACTATCACAACATGCTTTAGCAAATACAGGACAACAGATCTCCTGTTACTACCTAATGGTTTCTTTTATGAACTGTTTTTATTATTGCTGAAACACAGTTTACCACACTGTTTAACTTACTGAAATTGTAACTGTTGAATGATTCAGTGATTCTGCAGGTTTTGCTGGTGCTGTGGTCATGCGATCTATAGAGGTTTGGATGTGGGTTGTGATGAGAACCATGAAATGCTGTGTTGTGCCTTGCCTACACTGGGAAAGTCATGTCCTCAGAGCTCTGACTTTCAGTTACTGAAATTAAGTCACTGGAGCACACATGTAGTGACATCTTGGCATAGCCTGCTTGTCAGCAGGAGATCTTGTGTTGTTCAGGGGGTTGTTTCACTCAGGAGACAAGCTATGGGTTGCCAGCTTACATCAAACGTGTGCGGACAAATGCAAATCTGCAGAAACAAGAAACACTGTGTTGCTGAAACTGCAAAGTACACCAGAACTAACACGGGCAGATGTGAGTTGTTTATGAAAAATGTGTTAGAAGTGCCATAGGGTGGAATTATCACTTGTAAAGATCTCACTCCCACAGCTTAGAATAGCTTAAAGGTGCTGGAAAATAAGGTTCTGCACTGCTCTCTGGAGATCATGTCTATTTTGTCTTAATTATTGTAGCTCTGAATATTGCTACTCTTTAATGGCATGTTGTGAAATCTATGATGTGCTCAGCACTCCAACCGTACAGCACACAAGATATTTTGTTTATTCCCTTAAAACCCAACGTATCAATGTAATTGATCCCCCCCACTTCTTGAATTAGAATTTTGTTAGCAGTCACCATGTAATTTACTTGACCTACAAATACACCTGTGTGACAGTACATATATCCTCTTATGTCATGCTTTTAATTTCTTCTAAGGTGAACAACGTCATTCATCTTAATATTTCTGTAGGAGAGGTATGTTTACCATCTCTGTATCCATTTTCTTCCTGACTCTCTGACCTATCTAATGACAGGTGGACTTTCCAAGTTACAAAAAGGTCTCATGTGAAGTTACTGACTTGCTCTAGAATGGCTGAACAGCTCAGTCTAATTATGCTCGATTGTTGAGGTACAGCAGTCGCTCTCAGCAGAACTTCTTAATGGTACTTCTTTGCGTGGCTGATTCCAGTCATTAGCCAGTTGATCTCAAGTCCTAGATCCATGTCTTATTTTTTTTTTCCCCCCGATATGATTTTGTGGCACACGCTGCAACAGTGAGGCAAATGGAAAGAAGTGAAAGAAGTATTCCAAAACTGGAAGATGGAGAGACGTATCCTAAAAGAAGTTCTAACTGTGGTGTGTGTTGGTGTGTGTGTGAGAGGTTGAAGAACTTCTACTGGTTTAAATAACTCCTTGGTGTGGGGCAGCATATTCAGAGTGTTCCCACCATCTTCCAGCTCTGATGGACAGTGATGGCAGTGAGACTGGGAGCACTGACTGGTCCATTGGCTCTCTCTGAACCAGTTGTGATGGCAAATGTTTAGTATAAAATGAATCTTTCTCTGCTGCCACAGAGAAACACAAAAAAAGGAGTAGGATGGTTACAACTTTCCTCTTGCAGGCAAGAGGTAAGCCTTCAGAAAAGTTGGAGGAGTCAAAGGATTGATTTGTTGTGAAGGATAGTTAGAGGAGACAGCAAATCAATTTACTGAGGTGAGAAGTTTGTGGGAGAGTCTGCTAGGACTTGTGGCTAGGGAGGAGAAAGTTAAATGATGACTCGAAGTAAAATGATGTGTTGATAAAGGCGGACATTTCTGAAATGAAAGGAAGAAATGTAGAATTAAATGCAGATCTCAAAGTAGCAAAGAACCTACTCTTGTGCTTGGGAACTTATGATAGAGGTAAATTAAAGAAGCCAGTTGTTGGCAGAAAATTGCTTGCAGAAATTATATAAGCTAGAGATAGCTTCATAAGGACTGAGGAAAGAAAGAGAAAGGAAAAATAATAAAATCCCAATATGCTTCTGGGAGAGAAATGTTACAATTTTTTTTTAAAGTGAATCTGATTTCTGCTTGAGGTATAATATTAGACTCTTGTAAGGAGATAACACAGCTCAAGTAAAGTCTTAAATAATTATTTCCTTTATAATCATTTTAGCTTTTTATAAGATGGTTCCATGTTAATTTTTGCTGAAACAAACTGGTTTCTCTGAAGTGAATCAGTGGTATCTTATGCTACAGAAGAGTATTTTTCTAAAGTGAGAGGTAAATGTAGGAAAAATTTGTAAATAAAAAGTATGAAAATTATTTCCATAGTGGATTTTTTCTTAGTCTTGTGACTTTTGTAATGGTTCATGCATTTATAGGTATAATCTGAAGGGAAATTTAAATATGAGTTCTGTACTATTGCTGTTTCATCGAGTGAAGAGTGATTCTAGATTCTCTCTGTGAGTTGGGTAATAAGGGAGGGATATGTAATTTAAATCTTTAGTGTGATTCATTGATGTGTTAAGAATAGAAGTGTAATATGTCATGAGACTTTGCTGTCTTCTATTTACTGTTATTGGCCTTTCTAAGATTGTTTAAAAAGAGTCTAAAAATTCACTGATGTAACAGAGTTCTTTAAAGATTTCCGTGAAACAGAGGTGCAAGGTTATGTTAAATTCCTCACTCACATGATTCAGGACAATGCAGGATTAGGTCTGTTGTCTTAAAGCTTATGTTTATCATACATATTTAACACAGAAAACAGTTTTGTATTTTTTATTTGATCGTCAGCTTTCCAGAAGCCTTCCTCCATCCCTGTTGATATATCTTTTGTCTAACATCAGTCGTGTGACACATGCTCATTTTGCTATGTATCAAAAGCAGTTGGTTTTGAGGGAAATCTTTTATGTCATTTTCTTTGTATGTCATTTACCATTTTTATTAATTATTTTAGCTGTGATTTTTATTTACAGTGGTTAAATTTTCTTGGTATAATTAGTGTATGTCTACAAAGGAGAACAAATGTCTTTTCATTCCCTGTTTCAAAAGGTTTGTCTTTTTGGGCTTTTCAGTTAATATCTTAATCAGCGGTGTCTCTTAGCGCCCAGTGACTGAGCAGCAGTGACATTTTTGTTCTTCTCATTTTCATTTTTATTCGAACTTTTTGTTTGCTAAAGAAACAGAATGGGGTGATTGTTTTAGGATGTCGTCAGCATAGATTCCTTGGGCTGGCTGATATAAATCTTCCCAACCGTACTTGTGCCAGGTGCACTGCTGCATCAGAATTGAACACAGAAATTTTGAAGGACATGAAAAGTTTGATGTTTGCTTTTTGAGTTCCACTTCACTAATATTGAACAGCAGCGTATGTGCTCAACTATGTAGAGAAGGAAAGGGAAGAGAAGCTGGTGCGTTTGTATAGCCAACCTATCTGTACTGCCTGTGATTGCCTAGAAAATTCCATTTGGTTCAGTCAACAAGTTTTACGTGGCCTCTTCTTTCTTTCCAATTGCTCCCTTTGAGATAAGTCTGGAATAGTAAAGAAAGGAAAAATATTATTTTTACTTTTGAATGCTGAGGCTGTATACATGTATAGATAGATCATAACAGCTTTATATTCTTCTAATAATGGCATTTTATCTTTGTTTATGTTACAGTGGGACTGACAGGAATATTTAAAGGATTGTGGGACAAAGTGATTTTCTTTTCCCTACTTCAGAAGCAGTTTATTTAAATAAATTTTCTTCGATTTCTCTAGATGATGAAGTTTCAATTCATACATAGTATTAACCTATATTTGCATTTAGAAAAACAAATAAGCTGTAAAAAGACAGAATACTGACACAGGATCTTTTTTGTTAATTTGTGAGGGTTTTTTTGTAGTGAGCCTTGGACCAGTATTTCCCATATAAATATTGTTTGTGGTAAGTTCAGATCTTTTGTTTCAATAACACTTCATGGGGTGTAGGAATTAGAATATTAAAGCACATCATCTGAAAAGATCTGAGGGCCACTGTCATAAGTTGTGAGAATGTTTCATATTCCTTAAGATTTTTTTAATTTACACCAGCAGGTTCAGTGCAATAATCTTGATTACAGAATTTTTTTTATGGAATATGTAAATCATAACTGTTAGAGAGGATCATACAAGACTTGCATAACCCTTTAGAAAATTATCACAATCTTTACAAGTGAAATTATTCCCAATCTGTTGCATATGGACAGAATAACGCACTTAATAAATTACTGAAAGTGGCTAGTGTGTACAATTTCACTGCCATATACTATTTCACTGAAAGAGCGCTTAATCCAAGACAAGTAGCAATTTAGTGTAAATAGTTTAGAAACCCAGTAATGGCTATTTTCTGTGGTTTTGCCATTGCTTTTCACATGCTCCAAATGTTTATTTGCAAATCTGTTAAGTGAGATACACAAACCTCCCAACTTCCATCAGAATGATGCTTCAATGATTTTAATATCATTAACTATTTCTAAAAGCTCAAATTATTCCTGGAATACAATATCTGGAAGATTTTAAGCAATTTCCCCCTAATAAGCAAGCTGCCATTTTCTTTAATGTATAAGAGCTCTGTGTACAAAATAGTAGCTCCTTTGATATTATTTTCCGTAGTCCACTGGATGTGTTTTTTTTTCTACAAAATAAACAAAAGAGGATGATTTGAAGTGATCTTTGTTTTTGTAAGTTTGTATCTATGACCTTATCTGCCTGAAATTAGAAATTCCAGTTTTTGCACTTTTTTCTAAAAACATGTAGAGTTTTGGTGGAAAAAAAAATGGAGTTTGAAATCTTGCAAAGCTCCCTGTATTTTTATAAACTGTCTCAAATAGAAGTCTCTGCTATCATGTCTTCACTATTTTTTGGCATTCAAACTAGCTAGAATTAAACCAGACTGGGTATGTGTACATTATCTATGTTTTGGGTTCAGCATTAAGAAATCCTTTGCTAATGTTTTTGCTGAAATAAGAGTTTCATATCCCTCTGCTTAGGGCCAGAGCTTGTAACTGAGGTAGCAGATCATCTAACTCATTCCCTCAGGTTTCATATGCCCCATGTCTGTAACGTACTGCTGGGAAGCCCGATGTACAAAAAGAGTTATTTGCAGTGATTTAGAAAAAAAGCTTGACTTATATAGTGCATTGCTTAATGAGAATGTCCTCTACGATGTAACAGAGTCTGGTTTATAAAAATGCGTAAGAAAAATCAAATGCACTTAATACATCTGAAATATTTGAATTCTGGAGTGGCTCTGGAAATCACAGTTTGAGAGAGCATGTATGTGAATATCCATCTATTTTTGAAAGGTGTCTTCCAAATTCTAATCTTCTGTATTATGAAATCTACTTCTAATGTATTACTTTATGACAGTAGTTTTCTTCCCCGTCTTGTCAAAGAGAGGGCATTTTGTCTCTCATTGGCATTAGGAATAAAATTGCCTGTCGCTTCAAAAATTACTTTGTGTGACTCTGCTCTTTACTTTGTAATTTTTAACATGAGGAAGAAGATGCTTCCAGAGCAGTGATACTAATATCAGTTCATTATTGTTTTTATAAAAACAGAAGAACTGTGCTTGAAAAGTTTTCTACTGCAGGCATTATTAGCAGAAGCGGACCTGCATAAACTAATTTAATTACATATTTATGGAAGATTAGACTTCAGATATCATGTTCTGGGTTTTCTTTTTCTCCTTCCCCCACCCTGCCTCAAGGGGGAAAAACAATCTTTGATTCAATAATTCATGCATAACAGAAAATAAAGTAGAAAACATGGGAAGTATCAGGAAACATATTTGAGAAACAGTGTGTGTCAGGATTAAAATAAGCTTTAGAATAGAAGGTGAGAATGCACTTGGACTTAGGTACAATACAGTTGGTAGAAGACAGTCAGAAACTGATTTATCTTAAGTGAAGACACCTCTCAGGATTAAGTTTAGACATCCTTAACACCACTGTAACTCTGCTTGTCAGCATTCTTCAGTACTTCAGAAATACTCCTCCTGCCTTGCCTGTTATTTAAAAGACTTGAATCTCCCTTGATCTCTTTGCATTCTGAATTCTCAACCTGTTTATAAAACTTAGAGAGCATGGGGTTTCTTTCTTCTTGTATTCATTGTTTTACCTTCTAAATTTTATGTAACCGTCTTCCATTACAATAGCAATAAAATTTTGCAGCAATGTGGGCTTTGGCACAGGCTGTGTAATCCCCGTGGATCGCTAATCTGTGCTGATCACAGGGCTGCTGTGTGGCTGCCTCGCTTGGTGCTGGGTAGAGCAGGAGTAGCCGAACTCTGCTTCTGCTGCATGCTTCTGCTCTGAGCGTGTTTATGATCAGAGTAGGGACAACATAACAGCTGCACCAGAGGTCATACTTGTATTAAGTGCTTAAGTTTTAAAGCCATCCCAATATCTGGACCAAGGAATCTTGTAATAATGTCTTGACAATAATAAGTGCACATCCATGTTATGATAACTTCCCTGAATGTCCTGGGTGGGCCCATTACTTGTTTTTTTTCACACACATAGGTACAACCAACCAACAACAATAAAAAAGCCCCAAACTAAAAAAACCCCAAACCCTCCAAAAAAAAAAAAACCCCAAAAAACCCTAAACAAACAAACAAAACCCAAAACAAACCAAACCAAACTCCTTCAAAATACAAAACCTCAAAAACCACTGAGAAAGTGTACTCAGGCAGACTCAGAAGCAAAGTATGGAGGCAGTTAAGTGTTGGTGGAATTCTGGCATTGGTGTACCTTGGCCTCAGTCCCTCAGGACTTCCAAAATTGCTTTTTTCGGTGCAGCCCCCTAGGTGACATCCTCAGCTTGCTGAGGCTTCTAATGAGTTGCAGTTTCCCTCCTTCCAGAAAGGCAGCATAGCGGACAGATTTATATAGGTCAATAAAAGAAGTAATTTCATAATGCTGTTGTTTATTATGTTTAGCTGAAAAAAATAAAGATTAGAATTTTGTAATTCTTCCTGAAATAGAATTACTGTTCTCTTGACAGTATACCCTATTAGCACAGCTAAATGTATGACATCAAGGCAGGATTTTTTCTGTAACTTTAGAAGGGATTCCTGACATAGAGTGAAGATGGGGTTGATATAATATCTAAGTATTTGGGGAAATGTGATGGAACTTCGTGGACACTTGTGGCTAGCACTTTCCCATTGGAACAAGTAAGTAAGTATTTTCGTATTGTTTTTCTTGATGGAAAGCTGATGCGCATAGTTGTCAAAGGGAAGGACCTGAAGGCAGACAAGCACCAGTTTGTTTTGGATGACAGGAATGCAATACAACTTTAAATGCATTTTACTGTAATAATATTGAGATTTCAGACTATATTGTGGCCACTTGTAAAGTAACAAATGACAGGAGTATGTGATTACATACATCTATGCTTATAAAAAGACTAGATATTTTTCACAAGTTGTGCAGACACAGCCTGCCAGAAGCTCTTGGCTTAAGTAGGGCGATGGATCTCCCTTGCATTGACCTACCTTAGAGTAGATGGAGCTAATTTTACCTGTACTTACTCTTGGTGACTCCTACACATATATCCCTGTTCCTCCTTATTTTACAAGTTACACTGTTTCATTCAGTCTGACCTCTGTGCCATAGGTTAGGATACACACTGAAAAATTTACTCAGAGAGTTGGTAAGAGAAGAAAGTTATTTCCAAACATGCTTCTTCATCTCTTGAAGGATTATTTATGGTACCAGTGCCTGTTCTGGACATACTCTGGCTGCCTGCAGAACAATCTGACTTTTTATTTTACTTCATATACTAAGAACCACAATAAACACTAGAAAAATCAAACTTACTTTATAAAACAAATAGTCACAGCTGGGGATAAGGAATATAAATAGGATGACATCAAATGAAAAGAGCTGATGATCCAACAAGGCTTCTATAGATCATGTTGTCTCTCATGTCAGGAGAATTGCAGATTAGTCTTGCTGCACTTTATAAGTAAGCCTATTTATCTACTTTCTGGAAAAATCTAATTTAAGGTGGCACATTTTCCTTAGTTCTGCCCCACTTCAAAGCTTTAAGTATAGGGGTTTGTCAGCCGTTCTCTCCTGGCTATAATCGGTGTGCGAGATTCCTGTTCAGGTCTTTCTCCACCAGCCAGGTCCGGGCTATTCCTGGCTGACTGCGATAATGTAATTTTAGTTTGCTTGATTAGTAAAGTAAAAAAACTAGCAAGCCTTAGCTTTTAACAACTTTATCCAATTCAGGCTTAATGTTCAGAGAGAAAGAGCAATTTAAATTGCAAATGTTCCTTAAAAGAAGCTGAATTTCTATGAAGTATAACTTGGTTACACCATAGAGAAAGAAGATGACAAGGCCTAGAAAAAAACCACATTTGAACAAGGTGGATATGGCAGAGACTATGCTGTTTTTCCTGAATAACCTACAGAAAGATAAACTATTTTTATGAAGGGCTATAACAAGAAATGTGAATTTTAACAACTCTGGAGAAAATATGCAGGAATATAAGAATTTGTAGTTTTGCTACCATGTACTACAACTTTAATATGATGCTTTATATCTGAGTCACAAAACAGACTTGTGTACATTTATATTTGTTCTTTAAAAGCTGAATAGAGCTCAGGCAACTAAAACAAGCTGTTTGATATTATGTTCTTTTTTCCCTTTTCACTTGATGTAAGAATACCTTAGCATATAATGTCATGTTAGTTTTATATATGTAAATATTTTCAAGTCAGAACATGTAGTGGGAGCATATTTTATCAGCCATTACAACTAAGATTTTTACATATGTGAACTAAAAAAAGTTCTGCGTTTACTTTAAATTGATAACTTTTCTCCTTTAGGATTATCTGAATTTGTGGGAATGCCTCTGTTCTTACATCAGAAAGAATTTAACTATGCTTTGATTAAGAAATTTTTATAATTTCTGAAATTTGAGAAACTTGTTTAAATATGTTAACAATGATGTGCAAGATAAAACAGAAGTGTAACACAGTATCTGTTTGTTACTTAAATGTAATAAGACTAGTCAAACAACAAAGTCTTCAATAGCATATTCTTATAGATTGGCATTTTCTTAGGCTATCCAAAATGCTGATATTCTTACAGAGAGCTTTAGGATAAATCCATATAATTTCTGTGCATGACATTTTGAAAAGACCAGAACTGAGACTATCACACCTGATTGCTTTTTAGTCAAAAGCTTTCAGGTACAGGAAAGAATGTTTCAATTAAAAAGAGAGAGAAGGGGGACGTCATTTGACATGACTACATTGTGCTCAAGATCATGTACAGAAAAAGACAATTAGAGCAAATTTAATAGGCTGCTGACTCAAAGCTGAACAGACTTAAACATTTGTATCACCTCTTCAAAAGACTGATAGGTTACAATTGTAGTATCAAATTACTGTATAAAATCTCAGAATTTGGTGGTGTCAGTCTCTTGACTTTTGAATTTTACTATTGCAAGTTACCAAGCACTTGGTTTTATTTTCCACTGTTCCCACTTCAACTTTGTCATCATTTAGTGTCTGAAATCTATAAATTCCCTCTACTATAATTTCAACTGTGAAGATACTCTGTAAGATTACAAATACTGACAGCAGGTGGAAAGAATTTCTACACCTTGGTGTACTGACTTTGCTTTCTGCTTTTCCATGTGCTGTATTTGGTTTACAATTAAAAGCACGTATATGCACATGTAAGATTGGTGAGCACTTTAATACTACGTATAGTATCTGACACTTCACTGGGGATTCAGAGGAAATCCTTTCTCCATGCATAAAACCAATAGGATGCATTTACTCTAAAATAGCCCTTGAAATAGATAGTTTTTCTAGAAATATCTGGAATAATTTCTCCCAGATGACATCTTTCCTGTAAGATGCTTGATCATTGAATCCTGAAATACAGATTTGGGTTTTGCTTATGGTTAGGTTTCTTTACAGAACCTTTAAAAAAAAGAATTTACCATGTGAAGATTCACCATGTATGTACGGATTTGCTAGCTGTATAAAAAGCATTGTTCTTCTATGGATGACCTCCTTGCACAGAGTGATAGTTTTATCCTTCTCTACATCATTATGTTTGCTGTACAAAAATCCCACTGTGCTACATCATAATAACATGTAATCTTCTTGCTCAGTTTAGCTGAGATTTAAGGAGCCGCTGTTCATGGAAGCAGTTTTCTAAAGTCTGATCTATAATTTACCAGAATCAACCAGGCAAAAGAGCAAGAGGCTTTATAAGAGGGATACAGCCCTTAAAACTCTTAAATGAAGATTAGTTTAAAGTTTTACAATCCGGTACAGAACCATCTGGCAAATCTCATGTCAGGCTTTGTTAAACCTCTGAGCTTTCCTAGTATGCTGTAGTCATTCAGCCCCCACCCCACACCCTGCCTTTATCTTCCATTCCTCTATCTCCTGCCAGGCACCCACTTTACTCATGTTGGAACAAAAGAAGGAAATAGTTAAGCAAAAGGCTGATTTTTCTACAGGAGTAGCATAACGGCTATAAGTGATGGAGGCTGTGGGTGTGCTGCACCTCTGGAAATTATGCCTTTATAATTGCTGGCTGTCTGGATGTGCACTAAGTGATTTATTGCATCTTTGAAGAGGTGCTTGCAAGATAAAACTGCATGTTGGCAGAAGTGTTAGAGACTTGCTGGGTTAAATTGTGGCTTTTCAGGCCAAGGAATTGCTGGGAGGACATATAGCAACATCACAAGGCATTTTGATACTTTCCGAAATGGAGCTGCAGTTGTTACAGCCAAAACAGTGTAGAAGTTGTGTCCATGGTGAATCCTGGTTGCTGTTTGGTGTGGAAAGCCAATTGTTCCCATCATTTCTAAATCACATTTTTTCAGGGCTCTAGACTGTGAGTTCCTCACTGATACTTCCACAAAGAGATTTTTATGTGTGAGTTTCAAATAGTATTTTTGTTCTTTGGTAAAAGGCGAACCTGATGTGTTTTTCAAACACAAAGCAAAAACCTTCCCATGTGAATCCCTACTAACATCTTGATTTCAGCTGTCCTATGGCTTCCCCATATCCTTATGTGTCATACAGATTTATTTTCATATCTATATCGAGCTTGGAAACGTGGAACAAAATAATTTGTTCTAGCAATCTGTTACATATAATTATACTTTCTTCACTTAAATTAAGCCTTCTGTTCACCTTTCACATGAAGGATCTTAGGAGGCTAAAGGAGAGGACTGCAGGAATCCAATTACCTGAAATCAACTTACAGGCAAGAAGGAGGCATTGTTAATGGAGATAATCTCCTTCTTAGGCTTACAGCGTTTCTCTGTCTCAGTGTGATAATAAAGATGTTCTGCCTGGACAGGGAAATTAGGATACATGATTTCCTGATTATAATGTGGGACAGAAAACTAGTACTCTGCAATTCCTGTCTAAAAATTTAACTTTTGGCCAAATACTTTAAACTTAACTAGAAAAGACAAAAGCTGCCCCAAATAAACGTGTACAATCCCAACCAGACTTCGATAATGTAACATAGTTAACATATGACTTACAAAATGTCTTTTGCTGTTTGTTTCCTAAATTTTATGTTAAGCCATACAGGATTTCAGCTTGAAAGACAATTTCATAAAGCGTTTTTTTTCTTTCCTGTAAAGTGCAGGAGTGGAACGCTTTGAGTCAGACAATTTTAATGCTGCTGTAGCAATTTTGTAAGGCACCAGAGAAAAATGCATCATATTATCCTTGAATTTCAGTCTGCTTTTGCTTCTCACAGCAATCAATAACCATTAGAATTGTTGGTGGTAGTATCCATCTAGATAATTTTAGGGCTTTTCCAGAAATCAAAATACATAAACCAAAACTGTCACATTGTAACCTTTTCTTTTTAACTCTAATAAATCTAGATTTGCTTTGAAGAAAAGCAAAAAAACTGTCCATAGAGAAATGGGATAAAAGGAGATGACACCTAGCTGAACAGATCCAGTAGTTAGTATTAGTTAGGGCCAGAACGAATTCCCTTTGCAGCCTGGAAAAGTGATAGTCATTGAAAAATTAGTCATATCCATGGGTCAAGTTACTAAAACTGTAATGATTATTTTAAAACCCCAACTCATGAAACTGAGACCAACAAATTGAACAGACTTTTACTTCTCTCCAGCAAAAAGGGAAGGACTTTCCTGTAATTTTAGAGTATGTATTTTGTACTAGAGGTAGCCACCCTGCAGCTTGGGAGTCCTGGCTGTAGGAAGCGAATGGATACAGCAGGCTCTGTGGCCAGGTGCACAGCTGG
>NW_009597342.1:109574-137711 GCF_000690535.1 Cariama cristata
GGCAGAGGCAGGGAGCAGGCAGCTGCCTCCCTTTCTTGGCTCCTGTGGAGGAGCAGGGTGGTGTTTGCATGGGCCATGGGACACGACAGCTTCCTCTGGTCGCTGCTGCTAGCGTGGTGCATCATGGAGAGGGAGAGGCAAAAGGGAGAGCTCGGCCGGTGGCTGTCAGACAGGATGACAGGGAATGGGCATCCCTTTTCCTCAGTCACCTGCATCCCACCTTCCCGACCTACAGAGGGGACTGACAGGGCAGGATCCTAGACACAGCGAGCTGGATTAGTACCTTAGGGCAGAGAGAGAATGGGGTTGAGTCTGATGGAGAAAATAGGTTGAGCAAATTGGCAGTGTCTTGTTATGGATCAGCCTAACCTGTCCAGACACCAGCAGCCGAGTAGTGTAGCGGAAGGATACCGTCAGAAGGGAGATCTTCTGTGGATGTGCAGTTGGTGTAAGATGAGTTTGAACTATCTCAGGTGCACAAGAGGTTTCCCCCTCGTATTTCCGAGTGGGGACAACCAGTGTGGCATCTTAAAGATGAAAATGAAATCTGACTTAAAATGAGGACTTTCATAACCTTTAAAATCTATTTTACAACTTATTTTCTCTGGTTGATTTTGGAAGCCTGGATATTACCTGTCAAGCTGTCATAAGTAATTATGTGTTTGTTAACTTACTTTTCCTAATAAACAACAGGAAATATTCATGATGAATTTCTTTTTTCCTTAAAAAAAGATTTAATAACTACTTTGATTAAATATTAAACCTTTCTTTTTCTGTTACAACTAGACAGAAAATTCCAAATACCAGCAAAATATTTTGTGCACGATCTTTTTACTACCTGGCCATTATGCTGGACTTTATTGATTGCTAACATAATTGATCAGGGTAATTTCTAGGTGGTCAGCTGGAAGACTGATGTGACTGGCTGTATGATGGCTCAGCAAACTATAGCTTCTTTCATACTAAAAATACCTGAAAATTGGACTTTCTGTGGATAGACAGGATTGCCTGGCCTTGGGGAACAGTTGACAGTATTGCGTTTCCCACTGGGCAAAAGAGATTACTGAGATAAAGGGAACTTTTACAGCCAGCAAGACTTTATGTGGTTTCCTGTCTTTTTTTGCCTTCCCCAGGGCAGTGATACAGGGTGTCAGGTAATGATTTAGAGCAAAATGAGTCTCCCTCAACTCCGATGGAGCAGGGAGATCTCGGAAGGTGTTGGATGAATGGGAGGAACTGAGTCAGTTGTCTGGATACGTCCCGTGCTTGTGGAATGGTAGTTGGCACTAACAGAAGTGACAAGTAGTTCATCAAACATGAAAAGAACCTAATTTATTCCAGAAGTCAAGCCTGCCTGCTAGAGAAATTGTAATCGGTGCTTGTACAAGAGCTAAGGGAGCTTTAATGGCACTGCTGAAACCATAATGTAATCCAGGTTGAAATCATTCCATCTTTATCTCATTATGAGTACAATTTTCTTCTATGTGTGAAACTTAAATGTCAAATTGAGGAAGTGGAGGGAACATAAACAAAAGACTGTGGGCATATTCTGTTGTTTCTTTAGAGGAATTGTAGAAGCTGCAGAACGCTGTGGGAAGATGTTCCAAGCTAAATGGGGGGGATAAAGTCTTCCAGAAACTTCCCACTTTTAGTAACAGCTTCTTTATCTGTGCTGGAAGAAAGAAGTTCCTGGGAGGATTGTCTATCATTATCACGTTCTTTTTTAAAAAAAGATAAAAGAGAACTTGTGAGTAAGTGTTGCTTATGTGATCCATTAAGAATGTGTGTATACCTTGGTGAGCGGTAAGCAGGGAGCTTGTACGCTAGAAGTGCAATGGCTATAGTAGGAGGTTGTTCAGAGCAGGTACTCGCACAACTTGAGTTTCGCAGCATGCTGAGTTGGAAGCTGGAGCAGATGTAGTGCTAGTTAGCAGTACGAGTACTGGCTCTTTGTGAGATATCTCACATGTAGTCACAGCACACATGTAAGATGTAGTTCCACACTGAAAAGTGGCAATGCAAATACACTTTCAGGTTCTTTGTAGCAAACCAGATCTGTACTGTGTGTTAGGGCCTTTATTTTCTAGAGCTCGCTCCCTTTACTTCTGAAACAGCATTGTAAAAACAGAATGAGAGCTAGAAGGAAGATGTGTACTGTTTGTGGAAAGCCTGTAGGGCTGAAAGCAATTACAGCTTGGTTTTTTCTTTCTTCCATGTGCTCCAGGATGCAGGCTGGTGACTGACTAGTAGTTGCCCCAGAATCTGCTCTATTTTCGTTCTTGCTGTGTTTTGGCACTACTTTCTGACGCTTGTCTTTGGAGGGGTGAAAGGGTCTCTTTGGGTGCTGGGTAGTGAAACAGTAGGAAGTAAATGAAGAACACAAGGTGCTAGTCTAGAAGAAATTCAGCATTAAGAGGTGTTTGAGTCTCCATTAAGTCATATCTTAAGATTACAAGCACAGTTTTGAAGTGTTATCTAAACATTTTAACTGTTATCTCGCCTAAATGTACTTTTGCATCCCTTTTCTTCATGTGCTTGTACACTTGCTTTTTCCTTTTTCTCTTTGCTCTAAAATAGAACTGATCGGACAAATGTTGTGTAAAAAAAAAAAAAACCTGATGTGACGTTCCAAGGAAAACTATTTCTTAAGAAATAGTGTGTTATTTTTTTTTAACGTTAGCTCCTGGCAGGTTATCCCATATGGAATTATTATGGTATCTTGGCATCACAACTTATACGTTTAATAATTTTCATTATGTGTTTGGGTCCCTTTGATGCTTGATTATTACATTTAAAGAAAGATTATAAGGTAGAATACATTTGCTTTTGAACATATGAAAAACACAACCTTCCTTTTCCAGATGCATTCATTTTACCTCTGTTTAGCATTCACTAAATCTGTGGTTATTTCTTTTTTCTTTTGAAATGCACTTATTGTTCTATTTCCAGAATGAATCATGTTCTGTTGCTACCCCAAAATATAAGCTAACAAAAATGGTAAAAACGATTGCCTGTAATCTGTTATTACAGGCAATCCAACCTGCCAAAACAAAATTGCCATTTAATAAGGTGTGTTTTTTTTTTTTTAAAATGAGCCATGTGAATACTCCATGCTAACTGAAGTTGCCCACAAATTCTGTATTTAAAAGAAATGTTTCCCTTTAAGTGGCCATATATTATTATATATGACAGAAAAATCCAATGGCATATCTCTCCCTCCCTTTGTCAGTCCTTGCAGTCTCCATGGACATTTAGATCACTCTTATCAGAGACCAAGATAAAGTGTTATTTATATTTCATATTGTCAAAGGCCGTATCCAAAGGATGGTACATTAGAGATGTTGTATTTTAGGAGGAGGAAAATCCTAGCACTACTTAAATAGTGTATTTCAGCAGAGGACATTTTTTGTGAATGTCATTGTTTCCATTTAATGTCAGAAAGAATTTATAGAGAAAGAAAATATGAGAGACTTCAGTATTTTTGCAGCAATGTGTAAAGTTCCTTCCCTGGGAAATTCATATGGAGAAAATTAAAAGGAACCAACATCCTATGCAATGCTCAGTCCCAGTGCTCAAAAATCTTACCTATTTATTATTGAAGCAGAGCAATAACAGACATGAACAAGTAATTGCAGGATGTTTTGGTAATATTAAAAAAAGGAAGTGTGAAGAGTCAGCAAATCTACTTCTTTGAAGACTACTTTAATCTATTTGATTATACAGACTTTTGATTTGGGGTGGTCAGTCTTGAAATATTCCAAGGTAGTGGAAAGTCAAGGAGACAAGAAGCTGTTAACTGCTCTGTCTTCTGGCTCCAGCTCCAAAGAACATTAAGGAAAGGCAAGGGTTGTAATCTGAAAACATGGCTCCCCTGCCCAAATAATGCAGAGTTTAAAAAAGTTCTCCATAATATTTCTTTTAATTCACTTATTTAAGTTAATTCCACTGCAGTCTATGTCCTCCTTTCGGGGTATCCATTGAACATAGCATAGCCTGGGGAGAAAGCGACAGGGAAACTGGAGTTACGTTCCCTCTAAAATTCTGCCGCTGAACCCTACTCTGTTGGCAAATAATTTCATGAATTTCTTTTTGTCTGAGGTTTTTTTTTTTTCTGTACACCCAGGTGAAAGTGTGTACCCCTACACCTTGAAAGTTGAAGTAACTCTATAAAAACTGTTACTTTGCTGCAAAAGTGTCAGACCTACAGTCTACTCCAAATGTGTGCAGTCATGATACATTACCAGTATTTTGTATAAATTTTGTACCTGACTGTTTTATTCCCTCAGGGGAAATGAATGCTGACAGAGTGGTTGAACGTAAAACTAATGCTTACTTTTCTCTCCTAAAAGCATACAAAAGAGATGGGAAGGCCACAAACTCCTTTGAAAGAAACAACCTTGGAGCCTTGGACTCAGCCACAGGTAGGCTGGGACAACTTTTTTGGCAATTTGTTTTCTGTAATGGTGGTTTCTGTAAGTCTTAATAGAACTAATCTGGGGCTCTAAAGAAACACTGCAACAGGTAGCTCTGTGGCTCTTGGCATCATATGTCAAAATGATTTGGTTTGGTGCTTGGCTGCCAGGACCATTGATAATGTCCTTTTAGTTGAAGTTTCAGCTTTTTTTCTAAGGGAGAAATGCCAGGATTATCTTGCCTTCAGTTTGTGTTCCTTATGTGCTTAAAAAACTTTGCCGAACTTTACAAAACAAAACTACTTTCTGAACAGTGTGTCAATAAACTGTGAGCATCTCATGGTGTAGAAATGAAGTTTGTGTAAGTTTGTGATTTTGAGAGGAAGGTTTGAAAGATCAACCTGGTGCATCATAAGGATTTAATCAAAAATGAAACCATAACTAATCATGCAAAAAAAAAAAAAGAAATGGGGATATTAATATGTAGTCTTCCTTAACACAAGGTGGGTTTGGATGTTTTGGCATTGCAGGTGTTTACTTAGTTGAGCAAATCAGTTGTTATAGATTTTGTACATGCAGGAGTTCAGAGCCATTTTTGCTATTGCTTCCTTGTGTATCAGTGTACTGTACTTGCACATTGAAATATGTGGCTTCAGAGCTGAATGGGAGGGAAGGAAAGAGCTAGTTTACAGTGTAGGCAAAAGTGAATGTTGCCATTCCAAGGACAAGGATTGGGGCTGTACGTGAGAAGGTGCTGGAGCGGGGTGGAGGTGAAGTAGGATGCTGGGAAGACCAACCTGGAGAATCAGGCTGCTTCTGCAAAATCCCAGGGTAAGATTGCTGCTTTTTATGGATGTGGGGGCACTTTTCCTTTAGCAGCTACCACATCTGTAGTTCATATGGCCCAGTGCCTCTTCCTGACAGAAACACGTATCTCTGCTTTGTAGGGTTCACCTGTTGCTAAAGGCAGCAGTGAATCTATAGTTGTAATGCCCAAGCTGAGAGCTTCCTGGCAAAGATGGAGAGAACCGAGCAGAGGTAGCAACCCCTGATCCGTAATTATAGTGTGCCTGCAGTCGAAGTAGGCTCTGCCTCTTATTTTCAGGCTGTAAGCATTCTGCCCAAACAAATATTCTCCTATTTAGTCTCTAGTTCTTACAAACTACATATCTGGAATTGTAGAACTTAGGCTTGTTCTAGAGGCATGTTTACTCTAAAAGCGTGTGGCAAACACAGCATAGGAATATAGAAGTAGAAACGAAAAAAAAAAACCCACATCTCTGTAACTGCTACCTTTTTTTTTCATGCTTGAGTGTATCTTTTTTTATTAGTTCCAATGCTAACTGTACAGGCTTTCATGGTACAATCTATACAACTGATTAAAATATAGTAGCTCTTAAATGGCAAATTCTTCGCTGTAGTCACAGGTAGATGGTATTTATGTTTGTGCACCTCTGCATACAGAAAGAAGATAGTTATCTGTAAGCATGCAAGCCTTGCATTGCAGGGAAATCCCTCAACTGTTACTCTCCAAAACACAGGATCTTCCCTCCTTCTGAAATAAAAGGCTCCCAGGTGCAGCCTGTGCCCTGACTGTCTCCAGCTACTGCGTGGCCAAACCTCCAAACGCCTCTATCCAGGCAGCTGCTAATCACAGTAGTTAAGCGTGCATTGATCTGTGTCTGCAATCAATAATGTTTATGTACAGGACCACAGGAGCTTGCTATGGTCCATAGTTACTAATAGACAGTAACTCTTTATGTGCAGGAACAAAACTGTTGAGGAAAGAGTTTTGTTCCAGGGATTACTGCTGAAGGGCTAAGGAATCGTGGAGGAAGGGCTAACAGGTTCCTCCTGCTTCCTTGCCTACAGCCTGTGTGCCGAGCAGGCAGGTAGAGAGCTTGGCGTTAGGGCTGGGCTTCTGTTTGTTGGCACAGAAGAGAGAATTTTGGCTTCTGAGCTGTGAGAGGAGGAGTCAAAGCAGCTTGATGCCGTGATTATGGTTTAGGGAGGCTCTGGTGCATGAACGTGGGTGATAGAGGTGAGCTTTTGCAACCACTTTTCTGTGGTAGTTTGTACGACTGTTGCCAGCAGCGTTGTCAAAGAAATACTCTGTTACACTGTCCCAGTGCTGATGAGAATCATTGTTTTTCCTGACTCTACAGGCTGTCACCATGTTATCTGATCACTTCTGAAAGATGTGTTTACCACTGGTTTACTTAGTAACTCCACAGATTAAAATGTGTGAAATGTTTTTTGTTGTTCCTCTTCATTTTTAGAAAAAAAAATAAATCTGTTTTTTAAAAAAATACTTATGAAGAAACTAACACCAATATGCTTTTTTATTTCATGGAGAGAAGAAATGTGATCAACAAAATAAAAAAATGCTGGAACCATTATTGTAGCAGAAAATTAAATTAGTTGTTAATTCTTTCATGGATGTAATTCTGGCCCCTGCAAATCCCTCCTTAGATATTTTGTATAAAGTGAGTAAAAATTCATGGCATGGATAAAAGCTTTGTCTATTTTATGAGCAACAGGCAAATGATCCAAATGGTGCTCATAAAGCAAATGGTTCCCGACTCTAAAAGGAAGAGAAATATATTTAAAAGCTGCTAGAATGAACTGTGAGTAAAACCAACTCCTATTTACAAAAAGGTGTTATTTACATGAAATTTCTTTGACACCCCCCCTCCCCAAGGGAGAGACTCACTACTTTTGTCTACTTGATAATAACAATAAAAAAATCATTACATTTTCTTGGGCTACTTACTGCCCTTCAATGTTGAGAGCTGCTGTGGGATGTGTTTTTTATCAACAGAGAGAGTGAATGAAATAGCTGAGAGCAGAGTTTCAGTGTGCAGGGCCAAACAGTCAGTGAAGCAGAAAGTACCACATCTGGCCCCGAATATTAGGAGGTGAGAAGCTGGTACCTGTTAGCGGTCAGGCAATTTCACAAAGAGGTTATAGTCTGGGGGAAAAAAGAAATGGTGCTTTCTGTACAGACAGAGGGAAGGCTTTATGTCGCCTGTGCTGTCGTGGCTCTCACTTGCCTTATTTGTTCAAGGTTTTGTCTTAGAAGCAGTCAGGTAGCTGAAAATTTTGAAAGTGAACTGTTCAATTAGACAAGAAATGGAGAACTGTAGTGCTTTGCCATGTTCATTTCTTGTTCTGTGGTGGGGGTTTTGTTCTTGGTTTTACGGTTTTGGTTTTTGGGTTTTTGGCTGTGATTTAATAAGTTCCTAGAGCAGTGTGGCACTGACAACGTGGGAATTCTTTTTCATGGCCATGCCTTTTGACTTGCAGTTTTCTGTATCTTTTTCTGTGAACTCAGTGAATGGAAACTGATGTTACTGCCTGGAAAATAAAGTATGAGAGACTCGTTCTGATAAATTCAGGACAAGACCTTTGCAGATAAGGAACATGTGTGGTAGTAGTTGCCTAAATAGAATTGTCATTGGTTTACAAGCCTTATTTAAATGCTAAATACCATGTATTCCTGTGGTTATGTGTTTTGCTGCTTTGCCTGATTAAACATTTAGCTGATAAACGCTGTCAAGGCTGTTCAGAGCTACTGCAGTTAAGATTATGTATTTATAGCCTCTATTTTTATGGTCAATTAGAAACATGGCAATTTTAAATCAAAGTGATCTGTGATTGTTTAAATTTCTGAAGTTGCTGATGCTATTTTTAAAATATGAATTTTGTGTAGTACTGGCATGAAATCACAATGATTCTGAATCAGACACAAATTGCTTTATTCTTCCAAAGTATTAGGAGGATAAATCTAGAAAGAGAGAATAAAGATTTACCAAAATAAGGAAAAAGAACAATGATTAAGGTTATATAGCTTAAAACTACAGTAGTGGCAAACAGGCAGATACAGCAAAGCTCCCACTCTTCAGTTGCAGAGTATTTCTGATTTAAAACTTTTTTTTTAGTGACTCTTACATCACTCTCTATCTGTCTATCTGAAATACTGCATAGAAGTGATTCCTAGAGCTGTTCAACAGAATAAAATGTGAGAAGGTGGTGTTAGTAGTGTTGTAGCTTTTTATTTGTTCATTAATTGTAAGACCTCCAAGTGCTCTTGCTCACTTAAAATAATGGCTAAAAAGCCAGGGCATAGTTGTGTTAATTTTCCTGGCCCAAATGTAGCATAATTGCTTTAATGAACACATTAATTTATTCCCTTCCCTTATGCTCTTCCTCCTTCACAGTCCATGTGGTTGCTGGAAACCCAGACAATGATGACCCTGAAGGTTTAGAGCTTTCCTCAAAGTTCTCTGCGAGGGTTAAATATCCAAGGACTAAGATTTGTCAGGCTCAGGTAGTGCACATTCATGTATGTCTTACTAAGAAGCAACATCTCACACCAACATGGCTTTATTACCACCTGGTGTAATGGTGGTGCATTGCCACAGCAATGAGCATGACAAGCAGGATCAATAAGATACAGACTGAATGTAACCATTTGTCTCTCCAAAGCAGAAGAGGAAAATAATTTGTTTCCTCTTTTGCATCAGTATTTTTATTTTCTCTTTGTTTGTGTGCAGAGCACAGTCCTTTTATCTCTTTTCCTTTTTTTAAAGCAAAATTACTTTTTGTGGAAAGGCAAAAACACTCAGACTGAAATCTAATTACAAATGATAAAGTGTAGTATTTTTCTGCTCAATTTTAAAGAATCACTTTATAATCTTGGAACAGTGGATAACAACATCACTAATCCAATATTTTCACAGTAAATACGTTTGATGATGGGAATTGCTACACTAATCTTATATCCCTCCACTGTATAGTTAAGAAATCCACAGGGGGTTTTACTAATCAGTTTTTGTAAAGTAAATCAAGTCATGTAATTCTCGTTCCCTCTAAGTCACAGCAACTGCAGGCAGAACCATGTGCCATACTTTCTGTTCATCAGTTTTGTACCCTAATCTGCAGCCCTGCTTTCCCCTTCGATATGCAAGAAAGAGACTTTTGGAGAGAAAAGTCTGAGTACCCTGTGATGGAGATGTCTTATTAGGTGAGCTGGCAATTCACCTCCTTCCCCATGCCTGCCCTGCTGGGAAGGGATGGAGCGAGTCCGCCTCCTGCACGCAGGTGAAGAGCCACCAATAATAAATAGAATCCAACCATGTTCAACACTGTGCTTCTGATACATATGGTTTAAGCTACTCAGTGTAGAGCCCAGTTTTACTGACCAGTGAGATATACTGCAGTAGGGATTGTGTTTTTATCTTGATTTAAAAACTGTCAAAAGTAGAATAGTTTTCTTTTTGTAAATTATACCCAGAGTGTTTTATGTTAGGAAGAGATATTAACAACCATGGTTCAATATTTGAAGAGAAGCAACTAATAAGAATTCTGTACATATTTTGTTCCCACAGTTCATGGGAACTGAATTATTTTTCATGAAGTCCTGGTGTGCGCTGTTTACTTAGCTCACAGCCTTTAGGATTCAAAAATCAGTGAAACTCAGAATGAAAGTGAAGCTTTATTTCTGATTTGGTGTCTTCCAGTTAGATACAAACAGGTCACCTAAATAGATTTATACAGTCAAGTTATACCCTGGTTATATTTAGCATTTAGAATCTGTGTGCTCAAAATATTCATATTTCATTTAGTGCCTTAATAAATTTACATATGCTTCAAGTGTGTTTGTTATTTAATGGAACTTCAACTGTAATCCTGAGTTCTAACACAAAATACTTGGTAAATTTAAAAAAAAAAGAAAATAAAAATCCAGATCAGAGTAGAAGGTGTAGGGACTCTAAACACAAATAGCCTACATAGATATCTTAACTGTTTTTGAACACTCCAATCTTAAAACCTGATTTTTTTCCTCTTAAAACAGAGACCTCACAAGCTAGAAGCCAACTGGAAGCAGACAGTTGTTCTGGTCTGATTTGAGTACCAGAAAAAAAAAACAGTATTTTATTATAAAAGTTAAGAGAAAAGAACACTAATTATTGTACTTTGAAAATCATTATAGTGGCTACCCTCATGAACATTTAATCTTGCCAGCAGCAGCTAGTGTAGTACCTGGCTGCCAAAAGGTGCAAACCTGGCTTCTCATAGATAGCAACACTATTTCATTTTAGCTGTGTTTCTAGGTTGTAATTTGTAAAATATTCCTACCATTCTAAACAAACAATGTGTCCAGAAATCAGGGTACAGTTCTGGAAGGTAACTTAATGGAAAGGCAATTTATTAAGTGGAAATGGGCATTAACCATTTCCTGTCTAGCAATAATTTCCACTGATTGTTCCAGTTAATATGGAATAGAAGGATACCGATATGCCATATATTAAACAGTATATCAGCCTGTATTAGGTCACTGGGAGTATTCAACTGTAAGTTAAAAAGTGAAATTTAATTGCAAGATGTTTGCAAATAAAAACTTAATTATAAATAAATAAAGAATTACTCTCCAGTGGAGTAGTTGCTAAGATAACCTGGTCAACAAAAAAGAACTATGTTTTTATTAATCTGGTAAGATTTTGGTACATTTGACAGGCTCTATATATGTATGTAGAAACACATTTTATTTTTTTTTTCAAGATCCAGTTTTGCCATAGTGTATGGGCATTGGAAGTTAGTAGCTGATGTAGCTGAGAAGTCACTTGGAGGGGAAAAAAAAAAAGCAGGATATCAGCATTGTGAGCGCTGAATTTACTATTGATTTCAGCAGGGGAGACCATTACAAAGGCAGAAAAATTCCCATTTCATTTAAGTTTATCTGTCTGTTTTCCAGACCAGCTTATGATTCTATGATTAAAAACTCTCAATGTGAGCTAAGCTACAGTTCTCTTATGAGTTAATTAAAATAAATGAGAACTCTACAGACAATTTCCATACCATTTACTCAGTATATTTCAGGCGTTTAGATGTACAGAAGCAGAAAACCAGTTGCTTTGGGGATTGTATCTCTGTGGACAGGCACTTGCTTGTTCATCTCTGTCAGATTGTTCCGTGTATTTTCAGAACCCAAATGTCAAAGCTGCTGAGTGGAAAATTGGGGGATAGTAAAAGTTTCAGGTCTTTAGTACCTTGAAATATTTAAATCCTTTCTAAGTCATTCATCGCGACTTTGAAGAACATCTTGTCTTTTTTTTTGTCTACCATGACAGCGATGTTGTCTGCCTAATTTCTTTGGCTCACACTGTTAAATCTTTTCCTTCGTCTTGCTTCTGACACGTCAGCGTTGTTATTATGGACTTGAACAGCTGTGTAAATGAGGAAAGAATTGGTAACAGGAGTGGGGAGCTCAGCTGTAGAGCATCAGCTGGAAATTCAGCCCAGTGTGCACGAAAACAGGTAACTCCAGAAAGCCTCCTGTCAGTGTGTATCGGACTGGAGCGACAGGAGGGAGCTGTACTGCTCAACACAGACAGTTGATTTATTCTCCATTACCATACGCTGAGTTGGAGGAGATGGGGTACTCAGTAGTGAAATATCTGATGACATTGTTTAAAAAGGGCAGATAGACAGCTACTCCTTCATCTTGTGAGATGCGGAGAGCTCTGTCAGTGTCTAAGTAAATCACCACAGATCTGCTTTCAGGAAATGTAGATGAAATCTTTGAGGTGCTTAGTTATCTGTGGGGATGCTCAGAACAGCTTTCCTCCCCACGCTATTTCTTCTGCCATCACCTCCATTTAGCGAGAAGGCAGAGATGTCCCCATTATTTAGGGGAATGCACAAAGCAGCAAAATCATTAAGTTGCATTGAACTGTAACTTGCTCTGAGCTGGGCTCAACATGCATAATTCTTAAAACAGAAGACATAAACGAGGCATGATTCATCGAGGTGTCCATTTTTCCAGTGTCCAGTTTGCTGCCACTCACAGAGCAGTTAGCTGTAATGGAAGGCAGGAGCTATGCATGGGAACTGATCCATCCTCTCCGCTACTGCAGCTGGCGGATGTATTTATGCATCTCAGAGGAGTGGTCTGAAAAGCTTTTGGAAAGCAGTAACATAATATAAGCTTTCTGGTGTTCTGTTTTAAACCTTAATGGTATTGGTTTCAGTGTGGACCTTTGCATGAAGAGTGAGTGTTTGAGGGAAAATTTTTGGAAGTGTTGGGCTTTCAACTGTTTGTTCATCTCCTGAGGTTTTTCTTTCCTACACTATACTTTTAGGAAACTTTTAACTGCTTTTTCTTGTTGGTGATGTTTCTGTTTGGTGGTGGTGCAGGGGTTTTTTTATTGATTGGTTGGGTTTTTTTACTATAAACTTTTACAATGTTTAATAAGAACATCCCTCCTGATGAATTAGTGATGCAAATTTTATCTTTCTGGATAGCAAACGCAGGCACTGCCATAAAGTCTTGTCACAGGGAACAACAGAAGTAGGCACTAGATGCACAGTGTGAGCTGTTCACCTGGAGATGTCTATCCTGGTCATGATTCTGTGACACCAAATGTTTTACTACTGGTCATGATGGAAAAAGACTCAAACCCAGTGTTAGCTTTCAGATAAGAGGGACAAATTATTCTCAAATGCTGCTAGGACCCCCAGTGCACACTGACCAAACCATATTTCATATATCTTCAATGTTGAAAATAGTTTTTTGACTGAATTTAGTTAACTGAAAAGAGGTATTTCACCAGTCTGTTAAGTTATATGATTGTTGTTGTGTATCCGTAATGGAGAGGGTGGCTGGGGGTTGCTGTTGCCACGTCACTTACCCTCTCAGTTACAAAATAAGTTGTTTTTCTTGGAGGATGTTTTATGGACTGATTAATTTTTTTGGCTGCAAATTATTGCATATGACTGAGCCTGCCTCTGTCATCTTCTAACAGCACAAGTTTTTGTAACAGTTGGAGAAAAATTACAGAGGATCTCAAAAAGATCTAGAATCAGTTGTCACCAAAATGGTGTACCCAGCCTGCAGTCTCTGTCGGCTTGTACCTGAAGGACACAGAGACTGCCCTGAGCAGCTTGAACTGTGAAAATGAGGATGCAGATGAACAACATAGCGTTTGTGCGGACTCTGAAGATGCTTAAAGTAGATTTGTATAATACAGTATTTGTCATCTTTTAGAAATGAAAATATTTTTGTTTAGCAACTAACTCTGCTTTGATGCTGGAGGGTAGTTTTTTGATATATATCATTCTTCCTGTTTACAAACTTCTTCATTTAGAAGGCTGCTACAACATTCTTCCACAGTGTTGTGAATACAAATTTTACAAACAGGTTCTAATTGATTTGTTTGTTTATGAAATTAAATTAGAGAGAATGCCATTAGAAAAGAATGCCACGTTCCAGACAGTAGATGTTGGTGCTGAAGACCAAGACTGTAGTTTGGAAAATCGTGACCAAAACTTTACGTTTTATTTTGCAATGCCTCTATGCTTTCCCAAATACCACACAAGGATAGTGAAGATATTTGTTGTGCGTTATGCTGTTTTTCTAACTGTAACAGATAGTAGAAGTAGCTCAGACCCAAAAACGAATTAATATTGCAGACACTGTGACAGTGGTTGCTGTTTGTAGTAGAATTCATCATCCCTGAAAAGATACGTATTCTATTGCTTTGTTTTTAAATCCATAAATTTTCACCAGTAGCACAGTATTTTGTAATGTGATGAATTTCACTATATGGCTGCAATATGGATGGTGTAAACTATGAATCAAGGCAGAAATTACACTTTATGTTTTATTTGTCATGTCCTCTCTTTATGCTACTCTTCTCCCTCAGGACTTTATTCTAAATTCTTCTTCACTCTTGGGCAAAGTTTCAAATTAAATAGTCAAGTTGCCACCACTTTTGGAAACTTCCTCTCCCATGGTGCCCACAGTCAGTTATTACAGTGGCCAAGATTAGTTCTAGGTGCTCATTTTTACGGTTCAAGGTGTTCAGGGCAGTATTGTCGTACTCTGAAGTACTAGTAATTCCCTAAGTATTTACAATATGGGGATGTTTTTAGTACTGGGTTGTTTATCTGGTAATATCCTATACTTAGATTTTTACTCTCCAAATTGCTGTAGTTCTTGGGTCTGTGGTTCAGATAACACAATAAAATACCATCTTCTTTATCCTGTATGTTTAATACAGAAAGTATGTTTGCTATAGAGGATCTCGAACCGCTTTCCAGGTATTTCTGTGCAACCCGACTGTGGACTATGAGCATCCAGTCCCTGCTTTTACTGGGAAAGAAACCTGGGTTGAATCTGTAGCAGTACTGACCCAGGGTAGAGAGTGGGAAGTGCAAGGAGCACATTATCTACCCTGCAGCTGAGATGTACATCTTACAATTAACGTTGAGTTGTGATGGGCTCTCATCAGAATAAGAGCCAGTACTGATGGATCAACATATGCAGTACAGAATGCTTTTAATATGAATTCAGCCTTTTTATATATTTTGCTATCTCTCACTTCACACATAGATCATTGCCTAGCCGGCCTTCCATAGACCAAAGGGTTGTTTTAACAGGTATGTCAGTGGTGAGCCATGCCCATAATCAGTGTAAGCCCACTGTCAGAAATGCACAGAGTAGACCTGGTTCCTCTTCTGTTTGCTAACTTTATACAAATAAGTGAAAGTATAGAAGTATTACTTAGAATTTTGCATCTTATTGTTTTGTGGAAAAAAAAAGGTGATCTGAAACTGGTGGCTTCTTTTGTTTTTGAGAATGCTATTACTTAAAGCCTTTAGAAAATTTTGTGGTTTTTTTTTTTCCCTTTTCTGAAAAGCAGCACACTCTATAATCAAAGATGAATGATAAAGTTGTTTGTCCATTTTCATGTACCTTCATTGGCTTTTCCTTGCTCTTTTCTTCCACTTCTCCTTATAGGAAAGCGTGGTCTTTACAGTGGTTCTCTGTCATGTGCATGTTACAGTTTTCTCCTTACAGATTTTGTTTTTGAACACTAAAGGTCATTTCTCAAGATCCGTAAAAGCTTTGCTATCCACAGTGGATTCTTATGACTTGTATCTGCTGATTTTATTTTCCTGTTCAGGAGCCTGACTGTGAAGTGATGGGACAAGGCAGGCAGATCTTGGCGAGTACAAGGCTCTGGGTGCTTTTGAATTCTGATCGCTTTTTCTGTAACTGCTTTCATCTAACACACAGATCTTTGTCTGCTTAAGTAAAAGTAATGATGCTTTATGATCTGTTTCATTCTCTCTATTTCAGGATTTACAAGTGTTGTGACTCAGAAGCATCTGAACTGTTTCTTAAGGAGGAGCAGTGAGAGGGACTAGCTTGCTTTATTTCTTTCTTTTTCAGAACATGGCTAAAATGGTAGGCTTCTGGGCTTGGCAGTTTTATAGCAACTTGGTAAAATAAAAATAATTGTGCCATCGCTATTTTATCTTTTTTCCAGATATGCTTCCTTCAGAATTGCTTCTTTCTTTCGTATTTGTGGAACTGTGCTCAGCAGAGTGGCAGTCTGTTCACAAGCTCTGCCAAGTTGAGGATTTGAGAGAAAGTAAACAACTCTCTTGGAAACATGGATAGCAAGCGTTGCGTAGACTCTAAGAAGCAGAGATATGCTGCTGTATTATACAAGAGTTCACTTAATGGAAAAATGCTGTTTTCCCCTTAGAAGGAATGTATCTGTCTTGCTAGCCTCTGTAAAGTAAGCCAGTCATGCCTGACAACTGCACTCTCTTCAGGCAACTTCTCTATCAAGTTTTTTATAGTACTATTCCTGAATGAGAAAAACCGATTTTTGACCCTCAGTCAGAATATAAACCAATATTTAAAAGGAGTAAATCTACATACTAGAACTACCTAGAGAGCTGAGAAATACCTGTGAGAGCTGTGAGATGGGCAGTTATTGAGGAAGCATTTTCCTAGATATGAAATAGTTGCCTCTCACACATTCCTCAAATATTAGTTTACCTGCTACTGATATTTATTCCATGGGCTACAGATCCACTAATGATACTTTATAAAACAGTACTAATACCCTGACAAGTTTTTGCAAATAGGCGCATGATGTAACTCAGCTGCTCCTCAAGTAATTTGTGTATTGCTCCTACCCTCACCAAATTACCAAACAGTGAGAAGACAATTCCTAATTATCCTCCTAAAGAGGAGGTGGGACTTCACTTTTAAGAAACATCTTAAAAACATTGCCTAGTGCAGTTTTCCTGAAGCAGGAAGATTGCTGTTAGAAGATTTTGCCACCCCCCTCTCTTCTGCGCTGTTCCTATGCAGGCTTTAACTCCCTCTTTTGTATCTCCACACTCAGAGATAGCTGAAACTCAGAATAGACCTCAGAATTATTACTTTTTGTTTTTAAAGTCAGTCCCATAGCTTTGTGAAACCCTGTAACATGTGTATTAGTTTAAGGGATTGTAGGTAACTCATGCTGTATGTTTTGCTGAATTACTTTAATTACTTTAGGTCTTCAGGGCATTGATATACCTATAGTTGTGTTTCACTGAAAGAACTTAACGGAAGTTGCTCTCATTCACTTTTTTCATTGATATAGCTTTGCTTTAGAAACCTGGGAATGTGACTGCCACAGTACATTTAAAACAGTGTATATCAATTCCACTTAGATATCAGAATTATTGGAAGGCACAATTTAAATCGTTGGAAAGTGCAACAACTACCTTTTTGGATAGGAAAATTCCCATTCCACTTAAGTAGTTTCTTGAGAGATCATATTTTTAGATAAGATGAGCATAGGAATACTTTAAATGTTTTTTTAATAACTACCTAAACACTTATACTGGTCCTTATTCAATGATCTTCATTCTCCAAATCAACTAAGCTCCCTTAGAAGGCAAGGGTGGCAGTCATGATGATAAGGAGAGAGGTACACAATGAATCACAGAATGGTCAGGGTTGGAAGGGACCTCTGGAGATCATCCAGTCCAACCCCTCTGCCAAAGCAGGGTCACCTACAGCAAGTTGCACAGGATCGTGTTCAGGCAGGTTTTGAATATCTCCAGAGAAGATGACTCCACAACCTCTCTGGGCAGCCTAGCCTCTATAGGCAGCCTGTGCCAGTGCTCTGCCGCCCTCGAAGTATAGAAGTTCTTCCTCATATTAAGATGCAACTTCACGAGTTTCAGTTTGTACCTGTTGGCCCTTAACCTCTCACTGGGCACCGCTGAAAAGATCTGGCCCCGTTGTCTTGACATCCACCCTTAAGGTATTTATAAGCATTGATGAGATCTCCTCTCAGCCTTCTCTTCTCCAGATCCAGCTCCCTCAGCCTTTCCTCGTAAGGGAGATGCTCCAATCCCCTCATCATCTTTGTTGCCCTCCGCTGGACACTCTCCAGTAGTTCCTTGTCTGTCGCAAAGTGGGAAGCCCAGAACTGGACATAGTGTTCCAGATGTGGCCTCACCAGGGCAGAGTAGAGGGGGAGGAGAACCTCCCTCGACCTGCTGGCCACACTCTCTGTAGTGCACCCCAAGACACCATTGGCCTTTCTGGCCATGAGGGCACATTGCTGGCTCATGGGCAACTTGTCCACCAGGACTCCCAGGTCCTACTCTGCCAGGCTGCTCTCCAGCAGGAGGCCAACCCCCAGCCTGTACTGGTGCATGGGGTTAATCCTCCCAAGGTGCAGGACCCTGTGCTTGCCCTTGTTGAACTTCATCAGATTCCTCTCTGTCCAACTCTTTTCCTTATAAAGAGGAGGTACAAAACAGCTCGTGGTATTGTAAGCAGGCACAAAGTAAACCTGTGTTGGTATGTGGGAACACACAAAACAATGTATATAGCAGAAAACCAAACATACACAGCTACAGAAAATAAATGCTTCTGAATAACTGTTTAGGTATGATAGATGCATTGTCAACCTGCTGCAGCTAAAAGCTAAATACATGAGTTGGAGAGAAAAAAAAAATCCAATTGAACAAAATCAATCATTGGGGTGTAGGTTATTAAATGTTGACAAGTGGTAAAGGCTGGTTATACTGCTCTAAAACTTTGGGGGATAGCAAAGCACCTTTGAGTAAACTTACACTCTTTAAATCAAAAATGAAAGTTCATTGTTTTCTTTCATGGCATTGTATGTCGGGGGCCAGTATTCTCAGAGACTGTTACACTGAAATTACTGTTTTACTCAGTTCTTTATATTTCTGACCTTGAGATCTTGATCATTACAGTCTATCCACCTGTGAGAACTGCAGAGTTCAGAAAGAGTTTACATTCTGTAACAATAAAAATCTCAATTTTTTAAGTTAAATAATAAGTGATACTGTTTATGCAGAGTGGAAGTCAGATGGCTGTGATTCATTTCATTCTATAGGGAACACTACACAGAAAGTCCGCAGAGCTCCTTCATTTGTTTTTTCTTCTACAGCCAAAGAATTCACTGCACAATTGCATGAAAATATAAACTGAAGTCTTAAGGAGACAATATTTCAGACTCTTTGGACTTGCTTTCTTAAAATAACAATGCTTCCATTGATTTCTACTTCCCCAATATGTTTGAGACTATAAGGTTTAAATTGTTTAAATTTATATAGAAAATAGGGAGAATAGACAGGTTGTGCTAACAATGTGGAGATACAGGGATTCAATTGCATGTTTCCTTATGCATTGATCTGACTGTGTTATTTGGTGGTTCTGCCACTTTCTAAGAGCTGAGGAGTGATGATCAGCACTTGCTGGAAGAATGAAAGGGAGCTGGTAACCAAATTTAACTGTGACAGCCTGCTGTCCTCTTCTCTTATCGATGCCTGGGAAATGCACTTCTTTTTATGCCAGTCAATGCTAGAATAAACTGAAGGATGAACAAGTAGTCATAACTTAAGAGGTTTCACTTTATAGATCTACGGGGAAGAAACAGTGAAACAAAGAACAAAACCCTGACATGTCTACTCCTACTGTTGGTGAATTTTTCAAAAAGATGATTTAATCTCCTGTGTAATTTGTGTCCTCTTGCTGTTTTTCCTCTGAGATACAGTGTAGGGGTATCAAGACACATATAATATCTAAACTTTTGGCGCACACTTTTGTGGCTGGATTGTGCCGAACCAAATAGCACGTCCAGGATTCTGAAGGGAAAACTGCCTTTGGTCGCTTCTAAGGCTGTTCTGATCTTTTGGTCAGCTTTTATGGGGTGAGGGCAGGTGGGCGTAAAAAGTACTTGCTTAAATCATTTTTTTAGTATTCTTCTGAATGTTCTTCTGTTGGGGTGTTTGCTTTAGAGTTAGCAACAGTTTTCGTAACACAAAGAAGAAATTGCCTCCGAATAAAAGCATACTGGAAATGATCAATCTTCCATAGCTGCAGTAAGCTATTGGAACAGAAAGCAAAAAGCAATATTGTATGTTATATGGCCTGTTACTGACTTCTAGGCATTACTACAGAGCAAGCAAGGCTTCTCTGTGCAGTGGAAGGAACTAAATGCATACCTGCTAATTAAGCCTAGACAAAATAAATTTTATGGTGTGTTTCCTACAGGTAACATCATATGGCTGTGGCAGACTTTGCAGGGAAATTAAGGCCAAATGAAGAAACAGCACTGCTGCTGTGCATGTGGTAGTTTTCTTTAGAAAAAAATAACAAGAAATGTTCTGTGGAGACCTTACCTGCTGTAATGGAGTGTGAGGTAGAAGGAAATTTTTAAATGCTAGTTGTGGTTTTAAGGATTTTCCAGTTTCATTGCAGATGCTGGTAAGTGTGCAAGGAAGTGCTGAAATGTGAATATCTTTTGCCTCTGGTGCCTAAAAGAGTGGCAACAGCCCATTTTATGCCGTATTATCCCTACAGAAGACATATAAGAATGGAATAATGTGTATAAGTCCAAAATGTTTTAGCCTGAAGAGAGCTCTAAATGCTCCCACCGCAAATGTGCGGATCCCTACCTCTTTTGGAGGTGGGTGACGTTCCTCAGTGTCATAAGAAAGATCAAGTCAGGACAAATTGACTTTGACATGAAAAGGTAAACAAAACCGAGAAACATAAACTATTAAAATCTTGTTATCTTCAGCATGTTAGTAAAGCTGTAGTTAAAAAGGCAACTTCAAAGCCCTGAGTGGGAAGAGTGGCCAGCTGGGAGGTGGCCCAAGAGAGCACCTCGCGGCAGAAGGAGTATGTCTGTTGGGTCTCCGGATAGCCTCTCCTGAAGATGTTAGTGTGTGTTACCCAGAAATGTTTGCAGTCCCTGTGTGTTGAATGGAACCTAAGGCAATGTACAAGACTACTTAGAAATTCTTTGTTTTAAAACTTTTAATTGGATTTTGTATTTGTTGGAATTCTTTTTCTTCTGTTAGTTGCCTTGTTGATGAAATTTTGTTTCCTTATGCTAATCTTTGTTCAAGAATCCCTCATTAGCTGTTCCTCTTATAATGAATTTAGATATGCAAAAGGGTAAGGAGACTCAAACATTCCTGAAAGGCAAAGACAACTGGAAGTCTAAAAATTCCTTAGGTTCCTCCAAAATTTTTAGCCTACGTTAAGGGAAGTGTGAAAGTTCAAAAGCTCATTTTACTGGTAAAATCTTTGCTTTAAAATAGATCCTTGGTGTCATGCATGAGATAAATCATAGCAGTGGTTGTTTTGACACTCTGGAGTGTAGTTATATTATGCACTGGTTTCCCAAGAGATCTTAAAATTTAACAAGCAGAGGCCAGTGTGAGTGATGAAATGAGGCAGCAGTAGAGCCATTTCAATTATAATTTTATTACACAGCCATTCTTCCTAGAGCACTTCATAGTTTTTGTAATGCTTACTAGAGTATGAAGTGCTCTGTGTGAAGGAGAGGTAGGTCCAATTTTATGACTAAGTGGACAGCGTGATTTCAACTTGCTTTGACAGTGCTGGGGTTGTAGCAGCACGAGTAACACAGGAGAGCACTGGGGAAAAAGAATGTTCTGCTTAACTTTAATGGCCGAGACCCTCCTCGGAGAATGATAAGATTTGATAATTCAGTAATATTGTTAGGAGCAGAGGTACTTGCAAATGGTTTAGATTTCTCTCTTTTGATTTGAAGATGACTTAGGGTTTCAAGTCTATAGTTAACAGTGGCTACTTTTTTTTTCCTCTGCAATAGGCCAGTACAACAGCTTTAATATTAATCATGTTCCTTATCTTTTTTCAGTGCTTATCTCATAGTTATCTGCTTGTACTATGAATTCTTCCTGAATATGTATTTCTAATATAGGCCATTATCTAGAAAAGCTATTAAATATTTTGAAGTGTTAATAATGTAACTTGTACTTTAGATCATGGATAAAAGTAAGTTCACTTCTAGTGCAAAGACAGTAACAAGCATGTTCTGTAGATTACATGTGTAAATATATAGTTAAAGATCCAAAAGTTGAAACCATCTTTCTCATTTATTACTTTTTAAGGAGCAATTTGAAGCTATTGTAAGGGATTATATTAAAATAACTTTCCATTTAACACTGCAATAACAACACCAGGGGCTGGAACTCCTCTTGGGTTACACAGGACATCAAACAGCTTTTGTTTCTATAGCAAATTTGTCATGTGGCCTCTACTTGCTTTAGGGTATGTATCTGTATTATTTCATGTGCCCCTTGAACCCTCAGCATGGTCAAATGGCCTCCACTAAATGCATAACCAACAGTGGTGGCACCCAGAGCAAGGGGTTCACTGGGCATGTTTAGGGCAGTGCTGCGGGGGGACAGGAGTCACGGCTGCTGCTTTAGTGATCAAACTGCTGCACTTATTCTGGTCGGGCTGTGGCTGATTGTGGTTATTAAATTCCCATCAGAATATATTAACTTCCATTCTAATACAGCGTTATTAGAAATCTCCCTCAATGTCTAAGGTAATTGTTAATTTAGACCACTTGTGTCTTTCTGAGATTAGCAAGAAGGGAACCTATTTTTTTCTCCCTTTTACAAGCAGGCCTGTTAAATCCTTTAGCTGAATGGATAACGATTACAAGTCTCAACTGACAAGCTACAATTTTTTCAATTCCTGAAAGGTCGTTTATAATAACAGAAATGACTAGCACAGCACACCTACAATATCTGTGTTGTGAGGCAACTCTGATTAGAATTTCAGCTGGTACCAAGGGGTATGCTTTTTGTATGCAGAGGGAGGCTGTTAGACTGCTATTCATGTCCACGGCTACTCTGGCCAGCAAAGAATATTCACACTCCTTTCTTATTATGAAAAAAAAAATAAAAAATGTGATGGTATAAATGCAAGCTGCCTCCATTGATGGAATATTATTAAATTCTTCTGATTAGAAACAGATGTGCCCCATTTCCAGTTACAGAAAGTATTGTCAGACTGTACTGCTGCAGTGCAATGTGAGCATATCAGGAAAGAGGGAAAATTGAATTTTAGAAAATGTAAAGGGAAAGGATTTTTTTCTTCTATTTGCTATTTGTGCACTGAAAAAAGTAAAAAAGGATGACATATCTAGTGCTCGAGAACAGAGCTGTATCTTTTTGTTGGTCTTGGAGTGGATTTTGTGTTTTGTTCTTTTTAATTAGCACTTGTTAACAAAACTGTTAAATATGCTGGAATGAGTATGGAGTTCATGGTGTAGGTTGAATAGTTCTGGTGTAGTTGTAGTGCTCTCTAAAAATCAGTAACTTTGTGCACACTACCACTAGATACAAGGGTGTAAAGTTTCTACAGGTGTGCTCAGATATTAGTGAAGTTCATATGGTGTTTGTGTTGTCACATTCCTTCTGTTGCACCTTTGGTCCCCAAAACCAAGAGCTTATTGGAAGAGCCCCACAAGCCTGAGTGTTGATTCAGGAGTGACAACTCATGTTCTGTTCTTTGTCTGTACTCGCGTAGACTTTAGTATCTGTTGGGAAATCTTTTTGTCCCCGCGTAATATCTGTGATCTGAAGTTAGCTACTTATTATGCACCCTCTTTAAAATTTGTGTCTGAGCTTAAAGACGAGCATTTTGTTGGACAAAATGCAGTGAATATCTTGATGCAAAGAAGTTCAATCAAAATTCCTTCTCAGTAATTTTGCCAGCCATTCTGTTCAGTTTTGGAAGAATTACATACTTCTCTGTTTCCTTTTACTTTTTTTAATCCTTCCCATATAATAGACCACCACAGTATAAAGAATGTTCCATCTGGCAATATGCATACATATTTTTCCAGGAGTAAATTAGGACATTTCCCAATGCTCCAGCACATCACTGTTTAATATAGGCCAATAGATCAAAGACAACTACTGTAGTTTCCCTCCTGGGTCTGTTAAAGCCAGTATAAATGTGACCCTTTATAATATGTGCTGTATTATTTAGAAAGCCGCTGTTTCCCTAGAGTTAATCTATTCAAGAAGTTATTGAATTTGGGCTTCTTTTTAAGTACCTCTTTCTGTGGTATGTCCAAATACATATCTAGTTAGCTAGATAATTTATTTTATGTAACCACCTAGTTACCTACCTGCATCTACCTACCACCTGCACCTACCACACTGTTACATTTGGTCTGTAAACCTGCAGCCACAAATAGTTTATCCAACTAGTAATGTCTCATTTCATGGATAGTGCCCTCAAATGCTTAATGATTCAGACAGTTATCAAATTTCTAAGGAATCCAGAGAGGAGTATATGGAGGATCATATTTTCATGTATGTGATTAACCTATGTGAAATAATTTCTGCTTCTGAAGAGTAAATTATATTTTATGATCACAACTGTAAAATAGCTCTGCTAGTCTTGTGAATGAGATCGGTGTGACTCCCCTCACAATACAAAATAAGTAAAACTGCTTTGTGCATTTGATTGGAGTATGTACACCTGTCTTTGAGAGGTTCTTGTGTAATATGTTCACTAGCACATTTAACACTACCTTTTCCAAAGTATGAAATTTCTGAGTTTTACTAGCAAAGAAATTCATTAAAATGCCACATCATTAGACTAACTATTAGCACAATAAATGTCATCTCACCACTAGAAATGAATTATCGGAAACTTAATATGACTTTAAAATCTTTCCTAGTACTTAGGTGATGCTGTATTACTTTATTGTGAAATTATTACTTAGTCACAACTTGGGGGGGTGGGGGGAAACAGTGGAATGTCTTATTCTGCTGTGGAAATCAGAATTAAAAAAAAAAGTCTACTTGTTTTTTGGCAGTACTCCAGGTTTAGAAAGTCAAAAACTTTCTAGTATCCAATATGTCATTCTCAGATTAAGAAATGATAGGAAGATAACTTCGTTGTAATTTGCAGTAGGAGAAATCTGGCATAGCCATAGTCCTCTGCCAAATTTGTAACCTAATTTATGGGTATACCTGTCAGCTTCCAGATAGAAACTAAAGATATTAGTATCCAATTTCATGATGAGATTTCATAATAATATTTACTGATTTATATTAAATAAATAGGGTAAAGAGATAATATTGCTATTTCTGTAAATTTCTGCGACATTCTTGTTTTCATGGCCACCCGACTGAGGAACTGTGAGTTGCTTGGTGTCCACGTTGCTGGATGTCACAGCAGCTGCCAAGATGGATGTTCAGCCTTCAGCTCGTGCATTAACTGACCCAGCCGTCTGATTGACCAGCGTGATAGAACTTCATGGCACTTTATTCCTACTGTCATAAACTGTAGTTATTTATTACCTTCTCTTACACAATTTAGTACGCTTTGGCATATGCTCAGGTGAATTACATCAAAGATTAGTGAGGCCTTTTATTTTCCCCAGGAGACTGAAATTTAGCATTATGAAAATTAACCAGCATTGCTATCCCCACCCACCTCCTGTTTTAAAACTTGCAGGATGTAAGTTGAGCAATGTTTGCTTAAATCAGCACTGAAAAAGAGCACCTGCAATCAGAGTTTCAGACATATTCAAAAATGGTTGAACCCAGAAATCATTTCTTTCTGCCAGTAAACACAGTGAAGTGATGGTGCGCTTTGGATGTTAATACAGAGAAGGCATGTGTGGCAGGCTTGCTATTTCTGACTTAGCTAGGCATGGTCTTACAAGTGATTTGTTATTTAATGAAATTTCAAGTAGCTGAGGTAAAGCATCAAGTTCAGTATAAACAAATCATTTATTATATAAACAAATGAGATCTAAATTACAGTGATTTTTCACCTGATACAGATCAGTGCAAAGTAAATAGTCATTTACATTACACCATGTAGCTGCAAGTGGATGGGAATGTATTGCAGTGTTGAAGAGCAGAGGCTACATGGTGGAGAAGGATGAAGTCCGGTCCCTTTCACTGCCCATTTTCTGCTTGAGGGTGCAGACAGGTCTGTGGCAGCTGAGGAAATCTGCCTGCCTCTTCTTGAAGTCTCTCTTGGGGGGGGTGGTGGCTGTTGGGCTCTTAAATCTTGAAAGAGGTGTTAATGCCAAAGGAGAATAAAGGGACTTCAGTCTTTCTCTTCAGTTGCATTTCATTTCCTTCCCTTGCGTAGTTTTTTGATCCGTGAAAAATTAATTATTCTTTCTGTAAAACCTGATCAGTTGAGAAGGGGGAGGAAAAAGAAAGCTTGGATCTGACCTTTCCTGACGTTAATGCTACAGGGCTAAAACAGTTCTAAATGTTGTTTTGGTTTTGTTTTTTTTAAAGGTATATTTTATAGGCAAAAGAATTATTCACTTAATTCCTAATTGTTGGAACAGTGTTGGCCACTTTGAGTTGTCTTTGGGAAATAATCAGGCTTGGAAAATGTGACCCGTAAAATTTCAGAGGCACCAGTGGATAAAAGCACTGGGGAGCAGGAGAGGAGGGAAGCGTTAGCAGCAACCTGGCTGCTCTACCAACTGATGGACAGCGTGATGTAGGTACAGGGTGGCTGGAGGACAAGCCCAATGGTGCACGCAGGCAGGCACACGCAATTCATATATGTGATCTCTATGTCGCATGGTTTTAAAAGGAACATTCTTAAAACTCAGAAGGGAATCCTGTTATTGGGGTTGATGGTTCCATTAACTGACAGGGATGCTAAAAACTGTTTCTACCTTGATGGCCAACTGGTCTGTGTCTGTCTCTCAAGTGCTGGATAAGGTGGTAGCTGTTGTTAGCAGGCAGAAAATGATTCCTACTAGCAAGTTTGACCTTCGCTTGAACTGTCAGTACTGTTAAGTTGTTGGTAAAGATACACATTTGCTCCAGCCTTGTGCATTGGAGAATATTTTCCTGACCCATTTATGCTTCTCCCAAGTGTCCGTAGCACAGTGCTTGTAAAATAATTTCTTTTTCCCGTGCTTTAACTCTAATGATTAATAGTAAACCTAGTGATGAATGTGAACGAAACAGTGGCAATTATAATTTCATTAATCACCTAATAATTGGGGTCCAGGGCTCAACTGTGACTTTAGACTCCTACATCCTAAGGAATTCAAGAGAAATTTCTGTTAATCACTGTGTCCCAGCTGCTGACAAGGCCCATTCTAACAATAGATCTAATAATTTCAAGATGCGCTACAATTAGCACGAGGGCGATAAAGAAGTTCCTTGTCTGAGCCAGCCTTTTGGTCCTAGGAGGTTGCGGGAAGGAGCCTCTCTATTATGCCAATGGTTTACCTCTAAATGCTATGAGTTAAAGGCATGCTTCCCTGGAGATTTATAAATGTTCAAAGCTTTTAATGAACTTAACCTAACTTACAGAGTCTATTCAAAGCTGGATGTTTTGTTATAGTCGGATCTCTCTGTGGTGATTTGGCTTTCTGGTTGCTGGGTGGTATGCACTCCCAGCCAGAAAAAAAGATGTTGAAATTAAGGATATAGTATGTTTATTAATTTGTACATGAAGAAACATCTGGTTGCAATTCCCTCATTGTGCTTCAGCTTATTGATAAGGTTTGAGCAGATGTGTGGCTAAATGGTAAATTGGAAGAGAGTGCTGTGCCTGATTTTGTGTAACTAAAGAGCAACTTTGCAACACCATCAACAGCCGGTATGTCTGGCTATGCCGAAAACAGGGAAATGTGTCTTATCCTGCGATTTCAGACCTCCAGCTGGTAGGAGCATTCTTCATATAAATCTTCCAGAGAAACTCTTCGAGTTCACTGGCTCACTCTTATCTGCCCTAAGTACGGAAATAAATGAAACCACCAACGTGCGAGCAACATTCTGAAAACAGACTCAATGCATAGAGAAATAATAAATTTTCTAAAATCTATATGTGGAGATAAGCCACAGGTATCCATGTTTGAGATACTGAAATGATGTAACTAAGGCAACTGGAATAATAATTTGACATTAGAAGGAAGCTGGTATAAATGGGATTTCAGGGAGTTGTTTACTTTTTCCAGACATTTATTTAAACTCTTTTCAGCAAAAGTGAAACTTGTCAGAAACATGAAAGCATTGATAACTTCAACAGATATTATGTTTATCAATCATTCATGTTTACGGTAAATCTCTGCAATAGGTTTTTTGTTTTGAATAGATTGTAAATCTTTTACAAACAAATACAACATTTTGAAGGTTTCCATAATAAACCTTCTAAGACACAAATTGTGCATGATTTTGTAAGTGATTGCACCTTGCAGTGTCCATAGGATTTTGCTTAGCCCTTGTGGGTGCCAGAGTATAAAGCAGCCTTCCCTACATGTAGGAAAAACTCAGCTAAGACCTGTTTTGAAACAAGATTATTGAACTGAATGTGCTAAAGCTGGGGAGACTATTACAATCAAACAAATTTTGGATGTCAATTTGCTGTTTGAAGCAGGCTAATCATACATGGGATAATTAGTATTGTAGAGCAATACCATTAGTTTATATATACACGCACAAAGTACCACCTGGATCATTACTTCAAAATTGCTAATTTGAAGGAAGAGTGCTAGAGCTGTGCCCTTTCTCTCTCACACCTTTATTCGGAAGA
>NW_009597342.1:137742-148067 GCF_000690535.1 Cariama cristata
TATTTTCTAATGAATAGTAGAAGTAAATGGAAAAAAATGCTTTGCAAGGTGTCCCTGAACAGAGTATGTGGTTTTGAAAAGTTGAATTAAAATCTTGACCTAGTGATTAGGTGAGTCACACCTGATTGAGGTGAGTCCAAGTAGTTTAATGACCTGAAGCAAAGCCAGCGCGATCAAGTTCTTTGTTATTGAAATCGAGCTTTGCAAATAATTTAATTGTAAATAATTCAGTTAGTGAATTTAGCTTCCTTTTCAATTCAGAGGCTGTTTGAAAGCGAGTTTTGGTTGCCTTCATAGTATTTGCTATTTCTATTGTTTTCCGTTTAACTCTGTGAGGCACTGAACTGTTTGCTTTGGTCGTTTGCTTCATCGCAAACAAATCTGAGCCGTTCAGCTCAGTTGGTGTTGCTGCTTGTACTGCTTGGCGAAGTGTGCATCTGAAGGGGAGGACTTGATACAGCTTCTGAAGCTTTAGGTGCTTAGGATAAAGAAACTGAAACTGTATCTTAGGTAACTAGGTTCAGTGGAGCTACAAGGAGCTATACCTGTTTGTGCGGCTTAGTTGAACCCTGGTTCTTTTGGCTGGGTTTTAAGACTTTTGCCCTTTTGCTATGAGTAAGCAGGTGCCTCTGCCATAAATTATCCTTGTGCTAATGGGAGAACTTGGAGACTGTTGCCCATGAGAATTTGTACACGCAGAAGTTGTGACTTGGCAGCGTGGCAAGGGGAACTGGTACAAAGACTGGAGTAGCGGTCTTCTGAATTCAAGTGAATTGGATTTTATGGGACGTTCACTCAACTTTTATGGTATTTTTTCGTGTTTCTGAGCAACACTCATTTTTCTATGCAAACTGTTACAATTAGAGGGAGAATAGTACCAGAATGTTTTAAGAGCAAATGGACTGAACTTCCAAGGTGTACTTCATTTAACATTCACAGATTAAGTTATATGACTTTATTACAGGCAGAACAGATGACTGCCATCCTCTTTAGTACAGGCGTGTTATGATATGTAAGAATCGAAATAATTTGAAGATCATAAATTTAAAACTCAATTACTGTTATTACACCCCCCTTCCTCCTTTCTTTAAGAAGAGGTGTTTCAGATCTTTCAGCTGTACAGGCATTATGCTGTACAGGCAGTAATACTAGGAAAAACTATAATATGTGAAGAAATGTTGGCTGAAAAATTTTTCTTCAATAAATGAAGAGGTGTTTTGCATTCTTGTTAATTCATTGGCGTTCACCGCAAAAAAATTACGTATAGAATTTTAAGTGGAATTCAAACTTACTTATCCAAAAAGAGATCACTGGGATGGTCTGTTAATTTTGAATTATATTAGGAACAACAAAAGTCTCAGCATAGACCAAATGAATGAAGAAAGCTGAATTTATATAACAGCATGGAAACAGGACGTGAAGAACAGGAATACTGAGAAGAAATGTTTCCAGAAAACAAATTACTTTTTAAATCGTTTGCTTACTATTACTGTTAGATTTTTGGCAAGTTCTGCAAGTTCTTAAGACTCATCTAATACTTTTTTACAAATATAGTTATTTTTTGTATTCCTTTTGATAGTGTTGATAGCACTTTGCCATGCAGGAGGAACTAACCCTAGCAACCAGTTTTGGCGATTATTTTCAATCTTAACTTCATACTTGCTGCTGAATTGCCACCTTTTATCTTCACTTAGGCAAACATTCTCTTTTACATCTTCTGTCTAAAGTTTGGCACTACTAAGAATGGAATAGAAACAATTTTTGTCTATATGTGTTTTGATGCAGTCCCTGTTTTAGAAATGAATAGGCATATACTGTTTTCTATTGCCAAGGGCTTATATTAAGTAGTAGCTGAAAGTGTGTGCCTTACATATCATAGATATTTAATACTCGACTGATATTTTTTCATACATTTATACTCTGTTTTAATGTATTTGGATATGTAAAACATTTTTAATACTATAGAAAACTTACGTGAATCTTAAAACAGTCATCTTGCTTTGCTGATCGTATTGAAGACCAGAGCATGGAAAGAAAGAAATGAAAAAATCAGTTTATTTGTTCTTATAATACTTGCTTCCTTACCTCTCGTAATAACATTTTTTTCATGCTTTCTTTCATACTCACACAGATTTTTATATATACTGTATAAAAAATAAAGCAGTATGATATTACACCTTCAAATAAGGATCCTGCAGATGAACATACTTCAGAATTACTCCAGAATGAAGTTTCTCTATGAACAATGCTGTATATTGTAGTGAATGCCTGTGTAAGTGTTTTTATTGATGTGCATTTGAAATTGGTCTTCTCAGGGCAGTCAGTTTCTAGTATTCTTTGGGTCATGAAAAAGACTTCTTGTGCTTTCTTCCATGAGTACTACAAACAATAAAATTTCCTTATTCATCCCTTTCCTATAAGGACTGAGAATAGCAGCAGCAGCCGTGTTATGGCAAGTATTGCCATTTGGGATCCTGCTGGCAAATAAATATAGTGTAGCAAAAAGGTGTCATTAGGATGACTCATTTTGCCCAGGTTGTGAAAAGCTGTGATTCATTAGTACCAAATATAAGTTAGAGAACATAACTACTGCAGCCTGAAGTTTTACAAGAGAGAGGGGGGGAAAAAGGAAGTCTCTCTACCATCAGTGGAATACACTAGTTTTCACTTTACACTGATAAAATGAATATGCAATAAAGAAGTTGTGTAAAATCACTACACAGATGAATAGTAGGAACAACCCATATTCATAAACCTTTACATTAGGAACCTTTTATGTCCTTTATTATTGTTCTTCCACTGTATCTTCCAGTGACAGGAACCTCAACTTAAAAAAAAAAGTCATACAATTTATGTGACAGACTATGGTAATCAAGAGACTTATGTGTTTTTCTTTAATTTTTTTTTTTTTCCTGTGAGAATATTTTACTTTAAAACCTGTGACCTGAACAGAGTTTTGGATGCTTTAACTTGATTCAGTAAAGGCAGTCCCATAAATTTTGTGGCACAATTAGGTTATGAAATTTCTCTTCTAAATTATGTGAGGAAGCTTTCTTCTCATTTACACCTGTCCTTCAAATTCCTAAAACTTCTCTTAATGAAGGGCAGAAGGATAATAATTACTAGTTACATGGAGATTTTGTTTAGACAAACAGAATATGTTTTTTATATCCTGCATCTTACACTTAGATTAACTTAGATTCTAGAGCTTTCTCATTGTTTCAGCACATGTAATTTACACTCTCGGTAAATTTTGTTGACACTTTTTGCTTCCTGTAATTTAGGATTTCAAGTTCACCTTGAACTAGAGCTGCATACCAACTGAGGAAGTCTTCCCATTTCTTTGTTTCAATTTTTGGTAGGTGTATTTGCAAGTATGTGTAGTGTCCTTGTATATGGTATCAGCTCTTACAGCATTCTGCATGCAGTATTTTGTTATAATGATTTTTAGCAAGAAATGTTTGCTTTTTCTTTTTCGTGTTTTTTTTTTTTTTTTTTTTTTTCCTGCTGGTGCTTTGCTCTAATGTGGAAGTTGTCTTATGTTTGCTAGAGTTTGTTTTCATTATAACTGCCATCTGTGGAACAACTTGGCTTCAAACTATGTTGGAGAGTATACAACATTTTCAATAAAAGTAATTCTTATGTCAAGACACGGACATGTTGTGGACTGTAAATTTTGACTTTACTGCCAACCTCTGCCAGATTTTACTTGCTGCTCTATGCAATCCTCTGTTGAGCAAAACATTGTCATTGTTATTCTTTAAACAGTTAAGGACATCATTTCAGTAATAGAAGGGAAAAAAATTCATGGTATCTTTTCCTTCTCACGTTTTTTTTGCTTGTTCCATTCTGCAGTGTGTTTTACTTGCTGTGTAATAAAATTGGCATTGCCTTGTAAATATAGTATCTTCTTAATAATCTCGTTAGCATTCTTTTTTAATGTGTACCGCAATTCAAGTATCAGACAGGAGCTCCCTTGCCTAATTACTGTCATTGTTTACCTGAAGACTATTATAATATAGAGTATTTTTATTTATTTGGTCATAAATGCAATGGCAGCTAGGAGCCTCAGCCTTGTACTGGGTGTAAGAATCTTTCCGTTACTGAAGTTTTCATAACAATTTTTGTGGCCTCAACTTTCCCCATCCCCAGCGCAGAAGTTCTGCTAAGTTAAAGGTGATGCAGCAGAGATACGTTTCAGGGCACAAGGGAGGCTGCGTGGCATGGCTCTGGTCTCACAAGCGGGGCCCATCCTATGGAAAAGACTGGGGTCTTTTCTGTGAAACTGAAGAGGTCTGTCACAGGGGACCTCTTAACTGTTTTTGTAAAGTGGAAGGTCTTTGCAGATCAGCACAATCACATATCTGAATCTGAGACCCTCGTACCAAAATGTTTCCATGGGCAAAAGTCTATGTCCTGAACCTATGAAGCTGAGGGTGAAGAGGGATAATTAATTCACTGAGTTTTGACTGCCTCTATTCCCACAGAGGTGGACTTGAGCTGGATTTGCATTTCTGTTCAGCAGTCACCCGGCAAGGGCAGGCTCTTTTTACTCACGTCTTCCTGCATTTATATGCAGATACAGAATACGGCAGTGCAATTCAAGCACAGTGGAGGGCTACAGCATGGGAGCTACACTTGAAGCACCTGAGGTTCAAGGGTATATTGGCCACCTTTAGTATGTTATTTCCTTAGATGTTCTTGCATTCTCTGTTAAGTCCTAGATGCAATGGAAGAGATGTGGCCAGATGGTAATGCTTTATTGGTGTAGTGCAGCACTTCATCTGCATTAGGCTGTGAAATGATGGTTAGGTGACCTCCACAGCACAGGGAATGCTTCAGCTGCCTGAAGTCTGCTCAGGCTTACCCAGGTGATAGAAACCTGTTTTCTAACTTCTGTCACTAACTTCAAGTAGTGTTACATAGAGAGCTGCACAAAGATGGCTCTGCTGTTTTTTGCCCCATTTAATCTTTTGATGACTGACAGCAAATGTGAATGACAAACTTGATGCCTTGAGTTCCTTGCACTGGTATAGCAGTGTCACTTGCAGCATTTCTCGATTGATGGTGAAGTATTTTCGTCTCCTGGTTGTCGATCAACATCATAAATCTTATAAAAGCAAAGGTTTTAGAAGTGATCTTTCAGTTACAATGCTCAGATGATATTCCATATTCATTGTGTGTATCTGTTTTACTTAACAATGGTATAGTAAATAGAAATATTTAATCACTGAGTTGTTAACATATTGCCTGTGAGTTTTTGGAGCATTACTTGTTTGTGTCTTGATTTGTCAAATTAGGTCAGTGAACAGATTTGCAGACTTCAAATAGCAAGATTTTATATTGTCTAAAGTCTGTAAAACTATTTTTGTGACCTAATCTTTGTAATGCTTATGCTTCAAATGACCTCATAGTGTAGATTTGCCTAATAATGTGATATTTTGGATTGAGAGGAAGGACTTTCGGATTTTTCTGCGGGTCACCCTTCCTGTTTTAACTGAGGTCAAATTGCTGAAAGAGTAACCTTTCCAACAGTGTCTGTGCAAGAAACTCTCAATCTCAGCTGTTTATTTTTGATGAATCAGACTAACTGTAACCAAACAATTTTGCTCTATAGTGTGTTTCTTAAACCACTGCCTGTCAGGAGTAAGCTCGTGACTATGACACCCAAAGAAACTGTCCTAGCAACATGCCATACAATGACATGATTTGTGTTCCTTTGTTCCATTAGAAAATGATAATTTATTTACTTAAAGTGTCATCCTTGCTTCAATCTTCATTTTCCTTACCTTTGGCAATGATGGCAGTTCACTGCAGGAGAGAGTGATCCTACATGTGACGTTTATATATAATATTATATATGTAAAGTATATATTAAAGATCAGTTGATAATTAGTTGATGCATGGGTGTTTTCTTGTGAAGCTTAGCCAGCTGGTATTTTAAAGTCCTATGCCATCCTTAGGTGAAAAGTTAAATGCAAAGTGTTATGATGAGAGCAATAAATAGCGTATGTTGGAAACATAAGTTCACAATATGCAGTGCAAAAGATCCCAAAGCGTGGCCCAAAGCAGTCTATAATCCTGTATGCTACAAACAGAGGATTGTGTGACTCGATCATGTACAAACAAAGGCAAATAGTTGACAAACGTATTTGGCATTAATGAATGGGTTTTGGGAAACTCCTAAGGATTGTTTTTTTTCTCCCACACTGTAAAACCCATCTGGTATGTAGCTCCTCTCCTTCAGGTTTCAGTTCTATCCTCTTACGAAATGTATTAAAAACTGTATTTCTCTGATTTAAAAATGACTTGCTATTGATGTGATAGTTTAATTCTTTACTGTAGAATCTGTGTGAAGAATACCAAACCATTAACTCAATTTTATAAAATTATTAGCTTAATGTAATCAGTAGCAAATGAAGCTGTGCTTACCTTTTCCATTCACTGGAGACTCTATTAGGCAAAGTGCAAAGGATTATGGGAGGATAAGGATGAACTTTCTTCTTACCCGCTAGCCCTGTGAACGAAGTTGTAAATAAGTGTTATGAGTGAAGTAGTTATTGAAGCCAAGAAGGTGAACTAATTCCGACTAGATGTTCAAACCAGAATGTCAATCAGTATGATCACTGTGGCTCATCATGCTTCGCTCCCAGCAGATGGTCTGATAGCACACTTGTAATTTATTAGCTAATGTGAGACACCGTATTGATTTAATACTCTGTCTGTTATACCGGCTTACTGCTATGTGGTGCAATTTTGCCTTGGAGCATGACCTCAATGAAATCAGCTTTAGGTCTGTAACTGCACTAATATAAATCATGTGTCTCACCAAAACACTCCTAACTGTTGACTACTAATTAAAATTTGCATGGGGATGGGTGTATCTAGCCATTCATATGGACTGTTTTATGGTTTTATGTTTTGTATATTTGAATTAGTTAAACTTTAAGCTCTTCATCTAGTTTTGTAAGAGTGTGTGCAGTCCTCATTTAAATTGGTTAGAATCCATATTTCAGATGTGTTTTTAGAACTGCATGACTGCTGATTTTATAAGATTTCAGCAGAGGTAAATGTCTGAATACCTTTGAGGATGTGAGAGGAACTTTTTTTTTGCTAAAAGTCTTTTAATGTTTACATGAAAATTCAAAACTTACTGGAATTTTTCTTTTGAGCTAAGAAAGTCTCAAGTTTTTTAAAATTGAAGGAAAAGTTTGGAAGGCACTTTTCCCATTACCTTAGAATTAATATTTTATTTATATTACTTGCATGAAGTGTATCTCCATCAGTCTGAGATCTATGGTCAAAGTGTATTCTTTCCATTTAACTGCAAGTTTTCAAGATTCTCTGGGGATGTAATATCCAGTATTTCTACTGAAAGAGAACGCACGCAATAGGGTTTGCATTCCCTAAGGAAAACAGAATGAAGTTCTCGCAGATTGCTCTATAGATTCGTAAGCAAAATGGGCAGGAGGAGGGAGATGGGAGGTTTGTGTTCAGTTAGCAGCAAGACTGGCTACCTTCAACATGGGGCTACTAGTCTTAGGAAGGTCATCTGTATAGGTGAACCGTTTCACAATTTGTAACAATAGTCATGTAGGTCCTTGGATCTCCAACCTGCAGAGACTGCAAATTTTGTCACTATGCTTTGGCTAGTGCTGCTCTTTGTAGTTTTGCAAAGCATCTAGACTTTCTCTTAATCACACCTGAATTTCTGTGTGTATAGTGAAGATATTACTTTCTGCCTCTGAGGGGTTTGTTTGATAGATAGCTGCCTCTGAGTTATGCTCCATATTGGTACAACTGTTAAATTTGACATTATGTAAAATTTGGCAGACAGAAAGACAAACCTTAAGATTAAAAGCCAATAATCAATATAAAATAATAAACTACTCCCCAAAATTTTAAACTAACGTGTATCTTTGTATTGCATCAGAATTTATCACCGATGTGGTGAACTAAGAATTGATAGTTGAAGCTTCTAGATAGTATCTCCATTAATTAAGTTTCCAGATTTTATATGGGAATAAGCAACATGTATTTATATGAAATTTGCACACCAAATTCCTTCCTCACTAACAGAAGGAGAAAGAAAATTATTTATAGCAGTTTTCACTGACTTTACTATTGCTAATTAGTTTCTAGTAGTTAATGGAATAAATGAGATTATGGAATTAAACCAATGCAGCTAGCAGTGTTTTGCCAGACAGTTAGAAATTAGTGATGTGCTGAAAAAAGTTAGTAAACAGTAGTGGATAAATGACAGCTTGGATTAATTTTATATTGGAATGCTCTCTTGCAGGTACGGTAGTTTCTGAATGTTAAGTGGATACTTCTTGGACTTTGAATTCTGAAAAACTACTTATATTAGACTGTAGGAATATTTAAAAGGCAAGATTATAGATTTTTGTTTTTTTAACAAGAATTTCTCTCCGTCCCGTATTCTCATTGTCATCTGAGTGTGTTGGATCTGTGGTGAATAATGCAACCCATGTGGCACTGGAAAAATATGCTGCACTTAACACTTTGTAAAAAAACGTGAGAAAATAAGGAACAGGAAAGCAACACGAATGTGGCTTGTGCTAAGGAGAAATATGTCATTGGTCAGGTACAGAATGATGTCCCTTGTGCTAATGAAGTCACCATACCTGTGTGAGAGAGAAGTGTAAACTTGGGCAAAATCTAACTGTTACCAGTTTCACATATCAGTGGTAACAAAGAACGATGTGGATTGGGTTTGATTTGTGTTCTGGCCTGAGACGTGACCATACACAAGAGAATCTTAATTATATTAAACAGCTTATAGTGAGTTTCCTTGTAAAATTATAGGGAAAATTTTACAAGTTTAAGAATATTCATCCCTAGTACTTTGCACACATTGTGTGTAAGCTTTGAGGCATGTGCAGTGCTTTTTAATCAAGTCTGAATTAGGTAATGGCTAGCAATGATAATAATCAAAAAGTCCAGATGTCTGGTTTTGGAATATTTCTGGTTTTTGCTGTATTATGGAGACCATTGGGTCTTTGTATCCTCTGGGATGAAAAAGCCAGTCACAGACATTCACTTCTGACTATCCCAGTCTAGTCCTGGCAGAGTAAATAGGACATGAAGGTGCCAATTGAAAGATATTTATAAACTCCTTGCAAAAAGGAACAAAGAAAACATCCTAACATAACAGTATCAGTTACTTACGTGTCTACCTATCAACAGTCAAAAAAATTAATACCATCAACTGTCAGTTATTTCTTGTGCTGATCAGGCAGTTACAAGTATCTTTTTGTTTGAAAATGAGTTAGTGTTTCTTCTGAAATTGGGATCTTGCTAAAGATTACGGAAACTCTTCAGAATGAAACTAATTTTAAACAGAAAATTAAGTGTTAGTTACATGTGATTGAAGATGAGAATTTTTTCCCAAGATCCTTTTGTTTGATATAAATGTGCTGATTTCTGTGAAACAAGTATTTTAAAGTGCTAACTCTTTGCTACTCATCTTGTGAGCAGTTTTCAATCTGACTTTATTTTCCCACCAATAATATATTTCCTGCTGTTTGGAAACTACATGCAGCTGGCAACATCACTTTTACATTTTAATATAAGAATATTTCACACATAGTGATAAAGGGAACTACACTGATGTTAATTCTCAGTTTAACCATGCCAAAAATTAGTGACTAGGAGTTATAAAGTAATGAGAGGGGCTCTGAAACAAATGTGGTGATAAAATGATGATGGGTTTGGCCTTTGCTGCAAGGGCACCTGGCAGATCTGTGTCGACGTTGCCACTGAAAGGACTTGATCAATCCTAAATTAGGCTTGTCTTGCCTATGTCCACAGGCTGTTGCCCTTATTTTTTATGAGAAACAAAGGTTTTACACTGTCCTGGTTTCTGTTGGAATAAATTAATTTTCTTCCTTGTAACTGGTACAGTGCTGCGTTTTGAATTTAGTATGAGAATAATGACAACACAGGGATGGTTTAGTTGTTGCTGAGCAGTGCTTACCCTCAGTCAAGGACTTTTCAGTTTCCCGTGCTCTGCCAGCGAGGAGGTGCACAAGAAGCTGGGAGGGAGCATGGCCAGGAGAGCTGACCCCAACCAGCCAAAGGGCTATTCCATACCGTAGAATGGCATGGCCAGTATAGAAACTGGGGGCAGTTGGCCGGGAGGGACCGATCGCTGCTCAGGAACAGGCTGGGCATCGGTCAGTGGGTGGTGAGTAATTGTGTTGTGCATCACTGGTCTGTCTTGGGTTTTAGTCCTTTCTCTCTCCTTGTTATCTCCCTTTTCATTATTATTGTTGTTATTATTATTATAATATTTTACTTTATTT
>NW_009597343.1:0-14891 GCF_000690535.1 Cariama cristata
TGTTGAGGTCGGAGCTGCCGCATTCATTAACTTGTTCCTGATTAAAGTCCCGGTTTAGCTCTCCGTCGAGTCCCATGCCCTGTACGTTTCCAGACGTGACTGCTTTGTCCCCGGGTCCTGCCCGGCGGGTCGGTGTTGGGCGGGGGGACACACACCAACTCCTGGGCAACTAGTGCTGCTTCAGTTACGCTGCAGCCATTAATAATTTCTGAGCACTCGTCTTTTCTGCAACTTAATTGTAGTGATTTAGCACTTCGAAGCTAAGTAATATTCACTTATAGGTAATAATTGGTATCCCAGACAGGCAGGCCTTGAGTGTAGCAGTGGAGTAGTTTGTCATGGTGGGGGAATCTGATTACTGTGGAGGTAGAGTGGGATATAGCATGAGGGTTGAACTCTGAGGCCGATAAATAAAGCAGTTATTATGATTGCAAAGCTTTCTTTTGTGGTCTGGAAGTAAAGCAGTGGGCCTAATTCTCCCTGTGAACTTTTTGCAGGTGCCTGTCTTGTCTGGAATTAATTTAAAATGCTACTGCTAGGCTGAGATGGCAATATGTTCCAGCCACTTCATTCTGTCTTTCCATCCACTTGAATTAAGGCAGCCCTCTGGGAGATGCAGAGGTTAGGCCTGCTTAGGCCTTGTCTCTGTTCGTTTAACTGAAATTGAATGTACTGTTTTGATTAGCTAAATGTATAACTTTAAGCTTTCTTAAACTTAGTTTGAGTCGTTTTAGCTTTCTTGGGCAATTTACTGAATGAAGGTAACCAAATTAGAGATAGCAAATCTACTTAGCCAAATTAGTATAAATTCGCTTATAGAGATAAGGCCTTGGAAAGATGGTAGATACTGATGGTGCCACATTTGTCATTTTATTGTTACTCAAATGCCAGGAATCCTTTTGCCTTCAGTTTTGAAAAGTTTGCTTTATAGTTTGACTAGGTGCCCTTGAAGCCACAGAATATTTTGCCATTGATACTGACTGTTAAGAAAGTAGTTCCTAAATTTGCTTAAAATCTAAAGGAGGAATTAGGTATGTGCGTGTTGAAATTATTTCTGTTGGCATCTTTAGGCACCTCACATTTGGCCTATATTCCCTGTCTCCAGGAATTTGAAGGTTTATTCTGCAGGATATTTTCTATCTTCTCTTTTTTTACAGCAAAGATTAAAAATGATGTGATAACGTTAAATTTTGTGAGAGGCGATAAAGTTGAGTTTAAAAGGAGGTTATTAAGGGATGTACCTCTACAATGGTAAAGGAGAAGAAATGGCTCCTTTGTGGGAAGTGAGAGGATGTCTGGAACATGGCCAACGTTCACATCGTAGAAGGTACATCAGACTGTGCTAGGAGACATCAGGTGGCGAGGGTTTTAAGGATCTGTCTTAGGGTAAGAAAGTGGATTATAGGACCACAGGATAATTCATGTGAGAAGGCACTTGGGGAAGTGTGAAGAGAGTCAGCTATGAGGCCAGACCAGGTTGCTCAAGGCTTTATTCAGTCAGGCCTTGAAAACCTCAAAGGGTGCGGAGACTGCGTAGGCTCTCTGGGCGACCTGTTCAGGGCTTGATTGTGCTCACGATAAAAAAGCTTTTCCCCTGTATCTAGTCAAAACCTCTCTTGCTTCAGTTACCATAAGAAGCATGTTTCTGTTGTTGGAAATACTTTTTGCCATGTAGGACCTGCTGTCTTGGGGGCACTGAGTGCTTCCAATTTCTAGGAGATCAGTAGAAGTAGTGTGTCCTTTATGCCAGTTAGGCTCCTGGTAATAGCAGCCAGCTTTGACCTTGTGATCTAAAAGGAGGATGAACTCCGCTCTGTTCTTAAAGTAGTGAATAGCAGTAGTAGAAAGGGAGATCTCATCAGTCAGGCTTCTAGCTAGCTTGGATATCAGCTGTGTAACAGTATGGCTCTGGTGTATTTACCTGCCTTGGGGCAAGCTCTGTGGCCTGCCCGAGCACTATCTAAGCTAACAAGTTCAGTGGTAGCCTGGGATGTTTGTACCATTCTGTTGTGACTTCACTGTAGACATATTTCTTAAAGGCTGATAAACCATTGCAGTGTCAGTATAGGATGAACTTTTAAAGGTGCTTCTGTTCTTTCCTACCATTTAAAAAAAACAATTTGCAAACTTAAAAAGCAATCAGTGTTCCTGCAATCATTACTGCGGTGTTTAAAAATGGGCTTTTATTGTAGAAGAAGATTAATCCTGTGTGCTTTTTGTTTCTTCTTTATTTTTAGGGGTTGGAAAGACTACTTTAATCCAGAAAGTCACTCAAGCTCTAAAATCCTCAGGCATTCCCATTGATGGGTTTTACACCGAGGAAGTTAGAGAAGGTGGCAGGAGAACAGGATTTGATGTTGTCACTTTGTCTGGAAAACGAGGACCTTTATCTAGAGTCAGGTACTGAGGTTTTAATAACTGTAAGTGGCTTATTGTTTTATGCTTCTGCTCCAGTCTGTCGGCATGGTAAATGCTCCTCCAGAGGTGATTTCCAGCACACGTATGGCTTTCACGGTCAGGTTCTTTGTTCACTTCTCGTGTCCTGGCTGATACCTGTATGGTGTATGCATGGTGCAGCATCTCTGTTGCGTAGGGAAATATTGAAAATGTGCTAGGGAAGGGTGTTCTCTCTTACTGCCTATTTTACACCAGATAGAGAGGAAGCACTGCTGAGCCTTTTATTGTGAGGCCAGGTCTCTTTGGGATACACTAAGTAGTTCAGGCAGGGAGGGAAATTTTTTTGTTTCCACTGGCTAATTTATGGAGACAGAACTGGAAAATAAAAGGGAAATTGCATATAATGTTGTTTTAAAGAGCTATTGACTGGCCCACAAAACCCACACGTGAATTTTAAGAAAAAGAGGGTTTCAGAGCCCTATTAAGAGGAGGGGCCTCTCACACCAGAGGGGCTCAGGTGTGACGTTAGCGCCTCATTCAGACATAGTTGATCTGACTAAATCGTTTGCACACTGCTAATAAAGGAGTTTCACCTAGGATAGTGTGATGCAGCACATGCAAACTGAGTATTTTTCCAAGACTGTTTAAGGGTTTTGCAGCCCATGCTGAGATTTGGGCTACTGCTGTGATGCTGTCTGTAATGTCACATTACCAAATCCAAAGATCTGAACTGCAGGCATGTATTTTGATTTCAGTGTAAATATACCTGCTGGCTTTTAAATTCCGTTGTCTTTCTGTACACTGTTCAAATTTGAGCTTACATAGTTGTGAAGGTAGCTTATGGTATATTTATTTTCTGAAAGTATGCTATCTGCAATATGACTTAATGATGGTTTACAGAGTTTCTTTCCTTTTCTTAGAAGAATTAAGGAGGTTTGACTTAATAGGATAACTTCTCATAAATCCACTTGAAATGACTGCAGTGAATTCTCACTAAACTCATTACTTAGATGGAATTGTCTCTCTCTTTCAAATTCAGTTCCGATTCTTCAAGACGTGAATATCGAGTTGGACAGTATGTTGTAGACCTTGTTTCATTTGAGCAGTTGGTTCTACCTATGCTGAGAAATGTGAGTATTCTATGAAAGCTGCTGAAAAATGGATGCTTTATGATAATCAGTGTTATTGGAAGGCCCTTCTAGAGCATTAGTTTTTGATATTAATAAATGGCCTGTTTCTTGGGTATTGCTGATTCTGAGTGACTTCAGGATGAGGAAGCTGGAGGGGCAAATCTGGCTTGTTCTCTTGTGCTTATTGTGGCATTGGAGAGACTGCAATCCCCTCTCATTCTTGGATCTGACATCGTCCTGTAAGCAGGACCTCCTGGCCTGAGAGATAGCCGATAGGAAGTTTCGTCCTGTGCCACTGTCTTGCATATTGGAAAGCAAACAGAATGTACGAGTGGCTTACCATGCAGAGCTGGGTGGAGTCAGTGAGTCCAAGAAAAAGGCTTTTGCTGCTGCTCTTCTTTACAGCCTTTTTTTCCCTCTTGCTCTGATTCCCATCTTCTTCCAGTAGAAGCATTTGTTTCTTGAATCCAGTGGGTATTTTTGGTTACCCCTGTATAAACAGCTGCAGACTGCTAGGTTTTAACTGATAAAAGCAGCCTGATAATTTGGGATTTAGCCTACTGTACAAGGAGTGCTCTGACTGTGACAAGGCTTTCCACACAGTCTTTTTCCTCTCCTTCTCCTAACATGCTGTTACTGCCTTTTTCCTTGTCCTTCCTCTGTCTCACTCCAACCTTTCTCCTCTCCAAAATTAAACAAGAACGGCTCTGATTTTGGCAATAACGTATCACAAACAGTGTGCAGCAGCTGCGGAACTGTACTACTGAAAAAATCCTATTGTAATTTTTCTACGCTGCCAAAGCTCCAAAGCTCAAGGGGCCAAGGAACAAGGGACTTCTTAATGAACTTCCAAAGAACAAAAAACTGAAGAGGTGCAAGGACCAAAAATGAGATTGAGGATCTGATTCTTGTTTTTGTCAAGGAACATTAAAAGTCTGAGAGTAGGGAAGCAAAGATGTTGGGGGCAAGGAAGAAAAGAAATATTAATAAAATGGAACAGTTTTTATATGTTTAATTTCCCTGTAACTTGATTTACTATGTAAGTAAATAGGATAGTTTAATAAAAAAGACTTCATTAAGCCAGTGCTGTACTCAGAATCCTTTTACTGCTGCATTAATGTGAAGTCCATGAGAGGTCTTTCCAGAAGGATGTTAGCAGTGTTGAATTTTTGTGGTTGTTACATAGCTTTCTGCAAGTACCACAGAGTGAAGAGAAGAAGAGGGGCCAGCAGGGTCGGACTCTGTTCTCATTGAAAGCGCTGTTAATCAGTTTTGTGGGAATGTGGTCATGCACATAGGTGGCACAAAATGGGAGAGGAGGAGAGTGAGGAAGATCACAGAACTAAAACAAGAAGAGACAAATGAAGAACGAGGGCAGGAGAGTTGTAGGTATGGTCTGGTTTGATCAGAGAGCAGCACAGAGCAAGCATGTGCCCATTTAGTCTTGAGGACAGCCTCAGCTCTTCAGGCTTGGATCTTGTTCCCTCCAGTGAGAAGAGGGGTAGATGCTACAATGGATAGTGTCTCTGGTTTTGGAAACTTTACCAGGCAGGACTGAGGATTTTTTTTTTTTCAAAGCAGAATGCTCTGTTTCTCAATGTGTCACCTAATGACTAGTATTGGCTTTTTAGCTTACTGATCTATGAAAGGATTTTAGATAAAACAGCTACTCATCAGGGACTTAGCTTGAAAAGATTTTAGGATGCATGTTATAGAGTACTTCCACTTTCTCAGAAGCAAATACTTTGCCTTCACAAAGGAAAACATTTAGATTCTGCCTCCCCCTTTTTTTTTTTTTTAGGTTCTGTATAATATGGCTGGTATTGGTATATATATCTTCATGGATCTACAGTGAGGTTTTGACTTGAGTTGATTTCCTCCTCACTTCTATAAATGGTGGAGTACAGTTCTCTGTTACTTTTACCAAGAGAGGGTAGGCAGTGCACTTCCTTTTCTGTCGAATAGTTCGTCGGCTTTCCAAGTTGCCTTTCCCTCAGTGGCAATCACCCATGTTCTCTCCTAGACTTCCCTGCTGGTCACACCAGTCTGCAGCACGGTACTGTTTGGCATAGTATTCACTTCATGAAAAAAGGCAAACAAACCACAAATGTGGTTTATAGTTAGTATAGTGTCTATCCTACAATCCAGGGGGATAGCTAGGGCTGTAGAATAAGCTGTATCTCGACAAAGAAATGTCTTCTGATGTGAGAGAGGCTTGGAAACAGTTTGGTTGTTATCCAGATAGCTTTGAAGAAACCTAGTTGTTCTGAGAGAAATGCTAGTTTTGATCCTGTTTTGATCCTGTTTTGACCCAGCTACAAGAGGAGAAAGTTCCAAATCTAGATTTAATGCCAGTCTTTTTTTAATACTTGTGATGTATGGATACTGATCTATTCTAAATGCATAAGTTGATGGGAGGAGTGAAGTTTTGAAAGATTGGTGTCTCTCAGGTTGAGAGCTGCTAGTAGGCAAAGTGTAGTTCTTAATTGTCAAATAGCTCATATGGCACCGTTGTGAGAAGTCTTTGAAGGAAAACTGATATTATGGATATTTCCTATTGTGGTTGGTATTTATGCTGTACATATATTTTCGTCTTTCAAAAAAACTGTGCTGAAATAGAAATGATAGATTTATAAGTCTGTCGGTTACCAGCAGCAGCTTTGACTCTTCCACTTTTCACAGTATTGCAATTGAATTGATTTCTTTTGGAGGTATTTCTTTTATTAGCATAGAAATTATTTCTGTTGCTTGTTCTAAGTTCTGTGTTGTTTACAGTCTTTTGATGTACTTTTCCACAGGTAAACCATGGCAGCGATGCAGAGAAAAAAATTTGTGTCATAGATGAGATTGGTAAAATGGAACTCTTCAGCCAGGCTTTTATTCAGGCTGTTCGTCAAACACTGACTGGCTCAGGGACCATCGTGCTTGGAACGATTCCAGTACCTAAGGGAAAGCCACTGGATCTTGTTGAAGAAATAAGGAGTAGGAAAGATGTTAAAGTGTTCAATGTGAGTAATATTTAATATCCTTAAAGAGCCTTCTGTTCTAGGTTGCTGGTTTGTATTTGGCTCTGTTTAAAAACTAATTGTTGCTACCAGTTGATAGCTGTGCATAGCTTGTATGAAGTAAGTTTTTTAGTTTCCATTTTATTCTTAATGGGCAGGTGTTCACCTTTTTTAAAAAAGAATTAAATTTGGCACTTACTATAGCGGTCTTGCACAGCTGGCTTTGCATGTGAGGGGCTGTAGAAGTAATGATGTAGTTATTTTAAAATGTTTTCTTGCTGTAGTATTATTGCCATATAAGTATTCATTATTCCTAAGAGTTAAATCTTTTAAAGTACAGTCAGATTTTTAAACTTTTTTTTTCCCCAGACTGGCTTGCAGAAATATTACCAGTAATCATATTCAAGGGAAAAAAAAAATAAATATGCAGCAGTGGAGTTTGCAGAAATGATTTCTAGAAGAAAGACACTTGTAAATGGAATGTACGTTCTCTACAGAATCAGTGAACTGATTTTGGAATTCATTATGTTATTTTTACAGACATAATTTTCAGAATATTAGGGCCTCAAAGTGCATTTCTGCTCAGTTACAAGAGAGGTTCTCAAAAACTTACCCCAACAAAACATAGCCTGTTGACAGAAGTACATGTGTGAGGTTTCCTTGAGATCTGTAAGTGTCCTGGGTACTTCACAAAAACAAGCTAAATGCAGCACCCACTCCTTTGGTTTATTTTTCTGCTCAGTGTTACTATTTGTAGTAGAGAATAAAGCTATATATCCAAAACTGAACTGTGCATCTCTATAAATTATAAATTCAGTAAGTGGGACTTACACACCTTGGCTTACTAACGGTAATATACTGTTGCAGCTTATTCTTTATCACATGCACATCAGGGTTGGAATACTTACTTGTTTTCATCCAAGTGAATGAGGAATGGAAAAAACACTATCTCAACTTTATACTGAATGACCTTAATTATTGCAGAGAAAGCAAAGCCTCCATCTTCTTTTTTCCTTCCTCAAAGTGAGATTAGTAACACTGCAGTGCTCAGAAAAGTTCCTCCGTTTTCTTTTAGTTGGTTGTCCCATCATCATCTTCGCTTTCTGTTTTTTAAATTAGATGTCTGTTTAATTAAGTGCTAAAGCAATCCTAGGAGCAGACAGAGAAGATTACTTTCCTCACATAAGCATTCAACACCTACCATTCCTTTCAGAGATAAAACCCCAGGTTTCCCACTGACGAGGTGATGTGTGTTAGTTGTCAGGCTACGGAACAGGGGTGCACGTGAATGTGAATTTTACATGACTTGCTCTACAGTGGTCAGACTGCGGAAGAGGGAATGGAGTATGCCTCACTGAAAGTAAGAGTCATTCGGTGCTTAGGCTGCAGTCACGGTGTTTGGTCCTCTCGGGAGGAAACGGTGCTAGAAAACAGCATTTGGCTTTTCAAGGAAGCTTTTGAGGCTTCCTCTGTCTCTCTTTATCAGGTGATGTTCTAAGGGCGTGTGCCGCTCAGCGCTGGATTGTTAGCTCTATCAATCTGCTGATACATCTTTAAGTACTGACTACAGCCAGCAAAAGTCCTCCTGTAAATTTAAATGGAGCAAGGTTTTTTCTAGGTAAAAAAAACTTTACTAAAAAAAGAGCCATCCTGTTTGTGCTGCTGAGACCAGGACGTGCTGTTTTCTTTGTTTAACTAGAGGTCTCTGGTGAATCAGTTAGCCAAAAGCATGGGTGTGAAATGTGTGACAGACTGCAATAGTTCCCAGGTGGCAGAGACCTGCTCTGCTAACGTCTTGTGCAGGAGAGCATCTGTCTCGCTTGCTCCAGTGACACACTACATGCTTTTTCCCAACTAGTTAAAACATGTGCATGAGCAGGAACAGAGCCTGCCCTGGGGAGTCAGAGGTGTTACTAGCTGAAGTAAATACTGGCTCACCAGCTTTGTTCTTCAGGGGCTGTGGCATGGGGAGAACCTGGAATGCCCAAATAGCTCGTGGTCAGTCATTTCTTACTAACTTTTATGGTGCCTGGAAGTGTGCAGAAGTAGGTGGCTCCCTTCCAAAAAAGTTCTGCCTGCTTTGTCACTTAATATGGAGTTAGGCTGCATTCATGTTAACTCAGCAGAGTTTTCTCATCCTTCTCTTAGTGTCACAAGGACAGTTCTGATGTTTGATGCTAAGTGCATAGAGACAGCTGTTTGGGGTTTTATAGTCCCTCTTGTCTTGAAAGCATATTCAGTTGGTGTAAATGGGCCCATATGCCCTAAAAGCAGTTGAGGATTTGGTCCCAAATGTTTAATTTATTATGTTTAGGGCACTTTACGATGGGAGCTCTGATATTTAACACATTGATTTCCATTGTTGCCCAATTCCATTTTGCTGAGAACTAAACTTTCCAGTGAAACTACAGAGGCCCTTTTTGCACTGCCCAGCTCTGTGTAGTTTTGCAGACACAGTGTCATAAATAGGATCAGATTATCCTTAGCAGCTGGCACATACTCATTTTCTCCTCTATTAATTTTGCTTCCATGAAACCCATTAGTGAAGTTTGGTTGCATATGCCTTTTAAGAAAGAAAATGAATAGTTAAATGGGGCAGAAGAAGAAGTTGTTCCTTTCGAACAGACTGTGCAAGAGAGGTTTCCTGGACAGGACTTTTAATGGTTAGGGGAAGAAAGCTTTTGTCCTCTACTGTTGCCTGCTTGGAGTCTAGGTGGTAGTTTCCTCCAAATTACCTAAATGCTTAGTATAAGCAGCATCTACGGTTATTTTCAACTCCCTGTCTAAAAATGTACCCATCTGTTTGTACATTCAGTACAGATACTGGGAGATTTGTTCTTTCTGGGAAAGCTGCCTGCACAGAATGTCTCCAGATCTTAAGAGGAGACTTATATCTATCAAGCAGCCTTTGTAAAACGGCTGTGAAAATTTCCCAGCACTTGGCACTTTCTCTCTGCTGCTCTCACTGGACTTCTGGCACGTAGGTATGGAAAAGGGATAGATAAAATGTAGTATTGTTTTTGTTGGCTGTGAGACAATGGGAAGAGCTATTAAATGTTCAGAAGGTCCTTTGAAAGTCAGGATATCAGGACACTTGCTGTGAGATTTAGAGCTTGGCTGATGTATGCTCTGTGCCTTGTTTACCTTGGGGTCTCTCAATAGCCTTACTGAAGAGCAATTCTGTTCTTTGTTGTCTTGTGCTCTTTGTTATGGTGAGGTTTTCTGTTTATCTTTTAATAGGCTTGGAATGAAACTCAATAAAAACAGAAACATTTTCAGGCAGATCTTCCCTTTCATTCCTTTTTTTTTTTTTTTCTTTTTTTCTGAATGTCACTTTTTCATCAGTCCGATGTTGATCTGCTCTCTTGAATTCAAGTGGTTAGGTGAGACCATCATCTCTAGGTTTTACAGTGTTGGTTTCCAGCATTTGAATAGGATATCTGAGACTGTAAATAGCAGTAGGCTCCTAGGGCCAAATTCTTCAGGTAGGTCTGTCACATATTTAAAAATAATACTGCTTTCTCCTGGCTAGTATTGACTGTAGTACTGGAAGGAATACAAACCCGTGTGCTCAGATCTTAAACGCAGCTACGGGGAATGCAGTGAAACCTTGCTGGTAGATTTTTATGCCATGCATAGTGTGTAGTGTGGTGTCTCTCCTTCCTCGTCAAACAGCATTTCTCAAACTTTGTTAAAAATATGAACGCCCTTACTTTCTTTTTGGCTCATCTGTCTTTGTCTGATTTCTTCCTGCCCTCTCTGCAGGGATCTGAACAGTGGGGAAAATTGCTTAGACTTTTTAAAATGAGGCTTTTGCTGACACTTCACAATTGGTTGTTAACCCTTTCACCACCCCAGCCATCTCCCCAGGTTTTGGTTGAGTTAATAATGCATGGCACTGTGGGGCACTGGGCTCTGCATCAGGACTGGATCTATCAAGAAGGGGTAATTTACACCCCCCCAGCTCTGTGCTCTGTCATTGCTGCACCTGGGAGCTGAGCTGACTAGCAAGGGCTAGCATTTGCTTGGCAGTTTACAGTCATCTACACATGCTGCAATGCAGACGGGGCAACCAAAAGACAGGACGCTGGACTGTATGGATTTGCACATGTACTGGTCTTAAAGTCCAACATTTCCATGGACTGGTCAGTCACAGGTGTACCTCAGCGTGCTACAGAAGCCCCCAGCTTTCTCAAGTAGCCTTACTTCTTTTTCAGGGTGTTTCTATCTTGCAGTGCTAAGGTTTCTCAGAATACAGAGCTGCACTGCTAAGCCTGTTTTAATTTTTTTTTTTTTATTGCAGATGGTTTTTGACTAGGTCTATCATCCTAATAAATACAACCCTTTCAAGTACTGAAGGCATAAGAACTCCACTTTATCATAGGAAAATTATATTTGGTAATTGAAAAGGATTTCTAGTAATGGTTCTTCGAGTGATTCTTGTTAGTTATTCAAGCCCTGAATAATAGTGCAAAATACCATGGGTAATTAAATCAAAAAGATCACTGAATATTCAATTACATGTGCAGGTTTGTGGGTTTAGCTTATTGTGTTCTCAGTAGCAGAAGGCGGCAGGTGTTTGACACTCAACATTCCTCCACTGAGAAAGAAATGCATTTGAATTTCTGCTTTGTTTGGTTTTGAAGTAAACAGTGAATTCATCAAATTACATCAGTTTTAATTTCTCTTTCTCCAGGTCAGTAAGGAAAACAGAAACAGCATTTTGCAAGACATCTTGGCAGCTGTGGAATCCTGCAGAAAATGAAGACCTTTTCTTACCTGTAAACTCTGAAGCTTTTGTTTTAACAAAACATTACAACATTTTGTGGATGTTTTAGAGTCTGTCCTTCCTGCTTTAGCCCCTGGAGGCTTTACTGGAGCCTTCAGGGTAAGCAAGGTAAAGGTGGTAATACTCTAAAACATGAAAATGAGATGGCAAGATTCTCATTTATTCAGTTCACAGGCCGATCCATTAAAAAAATTGAACAGATGCATAGTTAACATCCAGTTCTAATCTGAGTGTTTGGAAGTTAGGTGGTCTGACTCTGATCCTAGTTATGCCATGTAAAAGCAATTAACTGTCAAATCTGTTTGAGATCTTAGTCTTTCAGAGTGTGGTGTGGACCGTTCTGCCTAGAGAGCAATTCAGTATCTGGAACTGAGCTCTGGTGTAACAGAGCAGAACCCTGCCCAAAATGTATGTGTGCTCTGCCTGCTTTATGTAGAAATATCTTTGCTGTCTGTGACCCAGCTTAGGTGCTTCCAGGTGTGCTTCAGTGTGGGTGCTGATGATTCATGAGGCAGAAGGAATAAGCAGATGCTCTCCCCCTACCCCCAGACACCCCTCAGTATAAGAAGGGTTACCTAGAGTTTCAAGGAAATTTCCTGTGGTCCCCAGTGACATTTACAGAATTCTGCTTCAGGAGGAAAAATAACCAACTCTGCCCTCTCCTAAGTGGCACAGACAGTAGTTGATAAGAGGGCTGCATTTTGGGTTTATTTTCAAGTTTCTGATGGCAATCCTGCCTTGCACCTCCTTAAAAAATTATAAATCAAGTCTGTGAAGTTCAGTCAAATCTTGTCTTGTGTTTTTCATGCAGAGTTTATTAAGTCAGGATCAACTTAATACTGCATTTGTCTATATGGGTTTTACAATCTGTTATGTTTATTGTTACTTTTTGTTTCGTTCGGTTTTTTTCCTTATTCAATTCTGTACACGCTTAATGGTTAATCATGAAATAAGAAGTGTTTGAGAGTATTAGACAATGCGTTTCCCTGTGAGGTGTGCAAATGTGTTCAGGTAAAGTGCTACCACTTAATCAGTTTTGCATGTTGTGAAAACAGAATTCCCTCCGAGGTGCACACTTGTTCATTGTACGATTTATAGTCATCTCTGGCTGTAAAAAGTAATTTCTGAACTTTTTTTTCTGTTCAGTTCAACAACTGTTAAAGTCAGCAAACTATTTAAAGTTGTAGGGGACTGGATGGGGACAGGCATTTTTACAGGTGCTCTGGAAACAGCTGGAAGCACGAAGGGAATGGCCTTTCTCTTTCCTGTATTTGGAACGAGGGTCTGGTACCGGCATTGCCCCTCCACAGGCGATAGGAGGTACACGCCACGTTAGAGGACGCCGTGGCCTTGTTCCCTGACTGCCCTGTTACACTACCTTTCTGCCCAAATCCATTTGGATGGTAGTATCGTCTTTGTCATATTTGGGAAAAAGAGAATTCCTCTTAGGGTCCCACTCCTTTGGGAATGTACAGCTCCTGGCTGCTTTTTGTGAAATAAGGCTGTGCCCTGAAGGTATCACTAATCCCTTAATTACTTCAGGCATCTTACTCGGGACACCATGTTAGAGGTGAAGGACTTGGGACCAAAGTAAACTTTTTCAGGGCTATATGCCATAGACTTCCGAACAGAAACCTCTCTGCACTTAAGTGTTGGATGTCCTACTGTTTCAGTGTTAAGTCTCTTAAGCTGTAAAATATGCTGCAAAAGAATAGTTGTTTCAATGATTAAATAGTTACCCAAAGTCGAGCAAAGTTTTAGTGGGACTGCACTTAAGTCTTAAATGAGGACTGGCCTTTAAAGCTAAATAAGATGGAGATATTAGACACTTCTCTAGAGGCTGGAGAGGGGACTTCTTTCAGGAGTGATGGCAGAGTTGTTTTCTAAATTCTTGTTCAGCCAGTATTGTTGGGAGTTCATCCCTTAAGGTGGTATTTGTTCCTCACAAAAGTAGGTATATTGCCCTGCATATAGTGCCATGATGCCTGCGGTGGTCCTGTCATTTAACAGACTGGGGAAAAAAATCATAAAAACAAGTTTGGGGAACTTTTAACCAGTGCGCTTATAGTACTTTTAAGGCATTGTCTCATGGTACGAGGAAAACCTTTTGTAGTTAGTCACTGGAAAAACTTCCAAAATGGAGGTGGATTTTTCCTTCACTGGAAGAGAGTGAAGTTTCAACCCTTTTAAATCAAAGGATATTTTTGCCACTGACATCAGTGGCTCTTGCTTTCTGCTACTTGGTGAGATTGGTGAGAGTCTTTAATTTGTTGTTCTTGGTTTTTTTTAAGCCCATCTTCTCTGAGCTGGAGTGCTTTTCCAAGGGAAAGAAAGAGAAATTGTGTGGTCTGTGTTAAAAAAAAATTCAGCAGGGGATCCTAGATGACCTTAACAGTCATGTCTGGCCTTTAAATCTGAGACAGTCCTGTCTTGATTCACCTGTTTCAAATATACATTAGTGAGTAATAAAGTAATATTTTCAACCGAATTTAGTTTTTATGACACCCTGTGTTTACTTTAGAGGGAAAAATTTATTGTCTGGTCTTGGCCTAATGAAATATTTGGAGAGTGCCTTGAGAGCACTGTAACAACAAACATTATTCACAATTCCTGTGATGCGCTGCTATTACTAATAGCACATATTTGGTGAAAATAACCTCTGATGTACCAGCAAGATTTCAGATGACAACATTAGTGCACCTGCAGGTTTTAATTGGTGCAAAAAAGGGGAGAATATGAGGTACCAATTACTCTCTCAAAGCCCGAGAATCAAGGACGTTTTTGGCAAGAAGGCTTGTAATTCCAACGCAAAATTGCACACAGCATGGAATAAACAGGGCCTGCATTATTTATCATGCATTAGGCAATTTTTGACTTGTAAAACTCTTGAGAAGGCTGAATAAGAGAGGTGAATCTTTAGCACTGGACCTACTGCAAAGTTAATTATAAGTAATATGTCTGTGTTGCAGATTTAAAGTCGTACAAGCACTAGTGAAACATTGTAATTAAATACCAGCTCCCAATCCAGGGAGTAACCTAAATATGGCAATAATTGGGTAGTTAAAAAATATGCATTGATGAGAAGATAATTATTATATGCTGGAGAATTTCACTGGTAATTCTTATCTTCTAAAATGAGCTGCACAAAATTCAGCTGATCTTTAACTGAAATTCCCCAGCAAGAGAAGAGCAGTCAGTTGGTGGGTTGGAGCCAAATGCAGATGACATTTCTTCCTTTATTCTAATAAATAGCTTTTTAAAAAAGCTGTGAAAATGACATTGCAGAGACTCCTGAGAACTTAATAGTTTCAGAATGTCATTCATAGATACTGAGAGTATCTGGCCATCTTGTTGAGGGAAAAAGACTCGCGCTGCTAAGTCCTTTTTGTTAACATTTGTCTTAAATGCAGTGAATGCCAAGATTTTCTGTCTGTGGGAATGAGGTGAGACTTTTCAATGAGAGCTCCTGTTCCTCACATAGAAGTTGTTTGTATGACACTTCAAAAATGGAGGGAACGGCAGGACCTCCAGCATTAGTCTTTTTGGATGAACAGAAATGAACTTTTTCCG
>NW_009597343.1:14908-29386 GCF_000690535.1 Cariama cristata
ACTTGCTGTGGTGGGAAGCAGCCAGGCTGGAGGCCGAGGGCTTGCCAACATACCTGGTGGAGGTGAGCACTTCGGCAGCCTTCGGTTGGCTTTGGTAAAATGCTACTAAAAGTCTTTTTACCAGATCTTCGGGCCATGTTTCACCCTTAGGAGTGTACCACCTGGCTTTTACTGTATGATGTAAACTAGAGCCTGTTAGTGAAAGGAAAGTTTAGGAAGACAAAATGGGAGGAGGGATAAGTATCCCACATTTTTGCAAGGGCTGAAGCAGTGTGTTTGTGCTTGTTTTACCGTATACTCGTCCTCCTTCCCGTAGCCTGCTGTACTGTGTGCGTTCCTCTCTGGTTGCGAGGGCCCCACCGAGCCAGCGTGGATAAAGTCACTCCCGCTATTTCTTTTCAGCAGTGGTGATTTATCTGGGGTTAAGCTGGGGAGGGGTAGATAGGGCCTCCATCTCTCCATCCCTTCTGACATTTCTATGAAAGAACCGCGTGCACCAAATGCTCTTGTGGATTGAGTGCTTGATTTCCTCACGGGATGCGTTCAGCTTGCTCGTGAGACAGGAGGGTCACTGCTTTCAGGTTGCAGAAACAAGAAGGTTCTGGGCTGGCTGAATGGGCATCAGGCAAGCTTCTGCCTTCAGCCCCTGCTGAGTAAGTGGCCTCTGCAGCTCTGGAAAATTTCAAGCATAGCACCTGAATCTTCAGAACTGACACCAAGTGGGACTGGATATAAAAGGTACTTAAGTGTTGGGGGTGGCCATCCTTCCTGCATCACAGCTGGGGTAAGAGGTCAGACATGTAATGGAGGCAAACCGTTCAGCCTGAGTGATGGCATTACACATGTGAAACCTATCATCAGTGCCACCGCTGGCTTAAAAGCAGTGAAAGTTGCCTTTGCTTTTCATTCAGGGCCCAAAACTGCCCAGTAAGTGGGGTTCCTGAGGTGTTACAGACACCTCCATCTTGCAACTCTGAAGATTTGTGAGGCTAAGGATCGAGCTGCTTAGGTCTTTCAGGAATAAAAGTAGGGCTTAAAGCCTTTGTGTATCTTTAGGCACCGGTGCTGAGAATAGCATTCCTATGGGCTTGGGTGCCTTTCGGTGCTACGCAAAGCTGTTCTGAGCAGCTTACTGCTGAAATTAGGCCTTGTGTAAAGGTTAGGTACCTATTTGTTAGCTTTGTGTGCATCAGAACCTTAAATGCATCCTCCATCATGTACAGAGTAATTGGGTCGATCTCTACCTCATGCAAACATGGGGGGGAGGGTCTAAGATGTGTTTAATCAATACAACCTCATGCCTCGTTCAGGTTTTATGTCTAACTATCATGTACGATTGTCCTGTAGGATTGGCCCATATTTAAAAACACTGCCTATAGCAGTAGTCTTATTAGTAACAGCAGATTATCTCCAAAACTGTGGAGAAATGTAATGTGGGAGCATTTGTGCCCTCAGCTTCGATTTATTTCTTGTCTTTGTTACTGTTGTTAATGGTCACTCTTGGGTTTTTTCAACCCACTATGCTACAGTAACGGCTTTAAGGCAAAATAAGACACGACTATGAAAAGGAACTCATTTTTGAATCTTACCTTGACTGCTGCTCTGCCCTGTGCCTCAAACAAAGGAGCTAGGACACAGCTTTTCTGACAGCCACCCTGTGCAGCAGGAGGCTGGACTGGAACTAAGTCAGGGACTGTGAGGCAGCTGCGTTATCTTTGGGTGCACGACCGAAGGCTGTGGAGGTGGCAGAGTCTCTTCCAGAAGATGGTGGTGGTGCTGGGCCTCGGTCCGCGCTAAGCACAGTGGCTTGCTGCTGGAAGGATTTGTGTAGCTGTCTCCCAATCTGGTTTAGTATGCTTGAGTTGGATACATAGAATAATTTAGGCTCGTTCAGACTACTGGAGTTACTTATTTTTGATGGAAATTAATTGAAGCTTAAGTTAACGATGTGAAAGTTGGAGGCCTGAGTGAGGCTAACTGAATATGGGAAAGGTTTTTAGTGCTTTCCACAGCGCCCTGTTTGCCCTCCCTCCACGCGAGGCAGGGTTTGGGAAGACAAAGCAGTGACGGTTTATCTTAGTGGACTGCCACGCAAAAGCCCCCAAGGCAGAAATGGGGCTGGTGGCCATTAGTAAGAGCCCTCCACCTACCTCTATAACCTCTCTCCTTCGTTTGTGAGGAAGCACTTCATGAGCAGGGTGGTGGGAGGAGAGGTAGAATCTGCCAGAAAGGATCAGAAGGGAGCAGCTGAATTCAGTTTCCTCTTCTATATCACACCTGGATGCTGGAGGAGACTTAGTAGGGTCCACGCTGCCCTGCTGACCATGTGTCTTGGGGCCGTACATGAATACTCTGCTTTTGCCCTTGCAAACATGAGCAGAATTTTGCCTTCCTTGTGCTAAGCTTTATAAATAGTGAATTTATCAAGACCTGAAGTGAAAGAAAAACAATAGATTTCTCAATTTCATAAGACACAAAGCAAGCGAAAACAATTGGCAATAAAAAAGAAAACCCAAAAACTGCTGCCACACAAAACATACTTGGATCATTTTATTTGCACTAGGTGTTATTTAGTTCTACTGCTTAAGTCTTAAGTGTGGCACAGTAGGAAGCTCAGAATGCAACTGTGTATGGCCTAACAGTAATGAGACTTAGCTACAGCATCTCTTGTTAAATCGTTCTTGTTAATTGGGACAAGTCAGCCTGGCTGCACATCATTGTGTTGAGAATTAGAAACAATCCATGGTAGCTACAGTAAAGAGGAACAGCAAGACACCAATAGCTGCAATTTTTTTAATTAAAAAAAAAATAAAATAAATGAGGAGAACGCGCATGTGTGTTTTGACGCTATAGTAGAGGAAGGATTTGTTGTAGCCTTTTGGCTTTCAAAGTAGTCATGCATTCCTGTAAATCAGTGTTTCTCAAACTTTGTGAAAGCATGGCCTCCCTCTTTTGCATCATCTGTCTTTATGCAACTATTAAATTGGCAGCAGCTCAGTTTCTCTGGGGGAGGGAAATCAGAATGCTCTGTAATTACTGGCTACAAGTGTTTATGGACCATTAAAGGCATTCAGCCCTTCCCTTCCTAATACAAACACTTCCAGACAGTAATTGCAGCCTGCTTTGTGCTTCCCTGGCCTTGAGGAGGATTCCCCTGGGCCCTTTTGCAACTCCCAAGGGGGCTGTTGCCTGGAATTTGAGAAACACTGCTGTCTGTAAATCAAACAGGAGCATGAGGTAATACCTAAGAGCAGCTGTTTATGCAAAGCTGCTTTCTTTGCAAATAAGGTGCACCATATGCTCTGAAGGCTTTGCATGCACTGGATACTTTCTTTTCTCACACTTGACTTTTGTTAATCTGTGTAGCATGGCTCGTTCACGCAGTATTTCAGTATGGCTGCATGCAATATATCAGTCTGTGATGCTATGTTGCTATTCAGAATTACCACCTGCGTAACTTGTTAAAGAAAAAAGAAAGAGATTTGCTGTTGGAAAAAAAAATAATCAGATTTAGCTCTAATGTTACAGTACATGTTATACTGTCCTTTTATGTATTCATTGCTTCTGTTCAAAGTTGCCTTTTGCTACATGTTATATATCAAATGCCAATCAGTTTGCATGCAATCAGCTGTTTAGTTATGGCAGGAAAGAGATGCCTTGTGTGCTTTTCACTGAGATGTATTAATACCTCCCACTGTAGTCATTCGTGATTGCAACCGTTCCAGGGGAAGGAACGTTAAACAGGTTGTATTCATTGTTCTGGGATTTACAAGAACCTGAGATGAAGTGGCACTCTGTGTTTTTTCAGGACATCTTCCACCCCTACCTATGCCAAGGCCTTTAGCTGAGGACTATCTGCCCCACAGTATTCTTGTGTAGAAGTTAGAAAAATAAACATTTGGAGGTTGCTTGTTACATGTGAAAGAACCTAAACCTACGTGCAGCTCCCTGACCTAACTCTGTCTTTATGTCATTCTAAGAAGCACGTGGCCCTTGCGTTAGGACTACTCCTTACTGCTCCTCAGACAGGCTTTGCTGAGAAGCGGTGTCTTCCAGGGCCATGTCTTCTTGGCTGGCCCTTCTGCACTCCACGTTCCGACTCATGAATATGGCGTGGGCTGGGCCTGCCTCTCGCCGCGGTCGAGGTTCCGTAGCATCGGTTGCTTCGCAGGTCTCGGTGAGTTGCTGGAAAGAAAGAAAGAAAAAGTCAACTAGTTTAGGAAGTTTCAAAGTAACACTTCAGCTATTTTTTGAAGTGACAGGTGAAAAAAAGTTAAAAATTGATGTAGGAATATCGTTCTGTGAAACTGCATGGGATTCTTAACATGCATTATTCACAAGGGACTTCTGAAGAGGTACTTGTCACACTTTGTGTAACACATAAATGTGGAGAGAAAAGGAGACCAGGAGCTAGAGGTTTAGTACCACAGATGTACACATAGAGAGAGCTGTACAATAACTTGGATTGAGAAGGACTTCTGGAGGTCATCCAGTCCAAACTGCTGCTCCAAGCAGGGCTGACTTCTTAAAAGTTAAATCGGGTTGCTCTGGGGCTTGTTTTATACACCAAATTTTAAATCCAACTTACAAAGAAACCTTTTCATCAAAACTGGAATGCAGTTATCAATCTGAAAATGTTACGCGCAATGTCACCCCGTAGTAAGGAGTCCATTAGTATAAAGACTTTCCAGAACTGTGCTAACATTTAAATGAAACGCTTCCTCCTTACCGCTTTCAATCAAACAGGCACCTGGACTCTGAGCAGTTCCTTTGGCCAGGACTCACCTCGTTGGAATTTAGCCATGTAGTCTCAGAGTATCATCTAGGCTGTCAACGGTTGGCAGAGCGATACGAGTGTCCCGGGGAAGATTTCTTTCTGACAACTGTAAGGATGGAGTGGATTGTCCTCTCCACTGACTACAGAGCCCACACCAACAATCTGCTGAGACTTCATGCCCAAATTTTAGATGGCTTAAAGTTAGACGAGGTGAATCCTACCATTAGTACTCAGTATTGCAGACTGGCTGAGTTCTTGCAAATGAGGCTATAAACTCTTGAGAGCTGGAATTGTGCCTTGTCATCTGATATGTTCAGCTGTACATAGAAATGTTATTAATGCTCATTAGAGTAATAAAGCAGGACTGGACCCAGATGAGTAATGTTCAGTCAACTTCTGTTGAAGTTCATGGCAAACCTCCAGGGAACTATACCATACATGGTATTTTTGGGTTGACAGCCAAATACACACACGTTAAGGAGCCTTTTTCACTTGAGGTTTGGAGAATTCTTTGAAAATGAGGGAAGTTATACACAATTCAGTATGATAGTAGCAGAAAAGTGTCTTGGACTTTCCATGTCCACAATCTTCCCTTGTTGCCAATTTGGTTTCCATTTTAACAGGCCAAATGCAAAAGTTTGGTCTTAATTAATTAATTAATTGTCACTCAACCTCTAGTTGCAGTCGCCCTTTATCTCTAGTCTGTCTTCTCGCATTACTGCTCTGTAGTGCTGAGGTGAAAGGTTCAGAATTCAGGACAGCAACTGATGCCAACCAAAGTTAAATAAATATACTTCAGTGGACAATAACACAATAACACTATTCTGTGCATTGTTAGATCTAGGGAAGATGGGAAGAGAACTGGGAACCTACTGGGAAGAGGGCTGGAAGTTCTTTGTGTGTACTGTTTTGCTGTTTGTTAGAAAATGCTGAATCACAGGGCATGCGGGTTTCCTTTGGGAAATATTTCCTACAGGCTTCCTTTGACTAACCCTTTCAGCAACAACATTGTCAGGTCCTGGACTGAATTTCTGGTCAGAGAGAGGGACAGAACAAGTGCACTCTTCAGTGGGAACCGTTCCTCTTTCTACAAATAATTAAGTCCTGCGTTAGTAAGCAAGGAAGGAGCTCTTTAGTCTGCTTATGATGGTATTTGTCACCTGGGCTGCAGAAAATGGAGACCTAAGGCCCTGGTGTGAGTGAAAGAAAGAGGGGACTTTGCCCCAGTTTATAATTTCAGGTGCGTGCTTAAGAGCCAACCTGTCACTTACTTACAAATACATGTGTCTCATGTACACAGTAGTATTAAACAGTCTCATTTTCGTTGCAGTGCACCAAAATCCAGAACAAATACCAAAATCCTGACTTTCTTTTGAAAAATACTATTTTTGGACCAGCAAGGAAGAAGAAACCCAACAGTGGTGAGACCAGATCAAGAACCTGACAGGAGAGCAGTACAGCAGCTGACGCTTAGTCCTGCGATTTTGCCTTCAGCCTTACCCGAGTTGCTTGACTTGCGGCTCTAGCAGATGGACCCATGGCGATATTCATACTGCTGGATGACTGGGTGTCACTGGTGTTACCTCCGTCCGCAGCCGAGAGCCCAGAAATCACCAAAGCACTTGAAAAACTTCTCTTGCCGAAGAGCAGGCTGAGAGTTGAGCTGGTGGAAGAGGCCAGACTGGACCTGAGCATTGCCGCAGCACGGTCCTGCACAGTCAGCTGGCCAGCAACAGGAACAGCGGGGGACTGGGAGAACACGGATGTTGCCGAGTTGTGGAATGACAGCTGACTGCTAGAAAGCCTTTGGGCAATTTCGTGGGCAGATGTAGATGTTTGGATGAAAGGCTGGCGGCTTTCCGCAATTGGTCCAGAGTGACTTGAAGCAGGGGGCCTTTGGTTTAAAGCAGTGTGTGCCTGGACAGACTGACTCCTGGGTTTTCTCCTGCCTTTAAAAGAAAGATTAATAGATTTAAGTAAGTGGCATCCTGATGAACTCCACGCTATTGACAGTGTCCCTTGTGTACATATTACTACTGGCATATTATTACTGGTTTTATCAGCATTAAGAATCCCAAGAATAACAGAAATAAATTGCTAAAACCTATGAACCCTGCTGTATTTTCCACTACAGGGGTTCTGGCTTTTGGTCAGAATAGCTCCAGTGGTTCTGCACCGAGTCAAAAGAGAGGAAAATGAGAAGACACCTCAAGGAACGTACTCTCATCACAGGCTCACGCCTATTCTGCCACGTACATTTTAACCTGCCCAGTGAATGATTATGGCATTGCTGTAATTCCACTCCCCTTTCACAACCACACTAAAGTAGGGGATGTTGAATATCCACCTTAAATGGCTTGGTATAATTAAATGCAAAAATAAAACCAAAAAACTGTGAGTTAGAACAATGGTGCATTAAAAAGAATTATTCCTGCATATAGAAAAAAAATGAGAGTTCAGCCAAGTGGAAGGCTACAGCATTAAAGCCACAAGACAGTTTTGAAGACTAATGTTAAACTACATCTGAGTTCCAAGAGTGATGTTTACAGTCGATGTGACCACCTCTAGGCAGGGCCGGTGGGCTGTTGGAGGTCCGAATGAGACCCACAAGAGGCTCTCGCCCCGTTCTGTGAAGCATCTAGATGCAGCTGCTGTTGGAGACAGAGGGTGGATAGCATCAGCTATTCTGACATGCCTGCACAACTTCTGTCTTCCTGTACATACACACTCCCATTTTTAACATTTATATCAACGCCTGACATCATTCAAACAAATCATTTCTGTATGTATTACGCTTGCATATTTAAATAGGCATAGACTGAAAAACAAATGAACTTACTGGTCAGTGAACCCACCAGATACCTGCTTGCCCCCGGCACCCTGCAGATGGCATGCAGTGGGCTGGTGTGTGCCACAGGCCCCAAAAGAGGTCACTGGTTCTGCAGACAGGCTCTGACCCAGGCCGACCCAGCAAATACCCAGTCACACCGGTGCCTGCTTGGCTTTTTTGCTTTCCAGGAAACTCCAAACATTAACACAAGCTGGCGTTTTGATTTCCTAGCTATAGCTGTGGGGTAGAGTTGATGCCAGAAAATCTGTTGAGAGCCATCAACACAGAAACAAGTTTCTTCTGGCAGGCATTTCCAGGTTGTTGGTAATTTTTTATTTTTTTGCTTTGATTTTACCCAATACCCAAGCTATGGAGGGGAGGGAAGCACTGAAACTCCTCCAGATACTGAAATTTTGCAGGCATAAAGGAATATAAATCTCAGACTATCTTCTAGTAGCATGACTGTTTGCTGAATTCAGGAGGGTTCCAGTAACGCAGAATTTCCTATCCAAGCTACTTACATTATACAGCTGAAACGCGCTGGTTTACACCCACAGACCTGCTTTCCAGAGGCCGGTGTCATTAGCCCCATTTTTCAGATGCCGAAGCAAAGAGAATTCGGGTAACCTGGCACAGAGTCAGATGGCAGAGCTGGGCCACAGCCAAACTGGAGCTCTTTTAGCTGCACTAAAACCTTGTTGGCTTGGCAAGCACTGGCCACTTTGGCACCCCACTTTTACAACGTATCTTTAGTTCTACTTTTATAGTCCAAACAATAAATAAAAATATATTTCCTGAGATGGCATGCAAAGCAGCATTCTCTGTAATAAGAGCCCCGAGATCTCTGCTTTGAGAGCAATGGGAGAGACGCCCATGGCTCCTGTGTGCCGCGGTGGCCGCGTCCCCAGCCCTTCGGAGGAGATCCATCGGGACGGCCCGCGCTGGGACAGGGGCCAGGCCGGCTGCTGCGCTGGCCACCGAGCACCCGTCTGGCCTCTGCGGGGATTCAGGTTCTTCAAACTCCGGGGTTTTGTTTAAGTGCTTTGGTTTCTACATCTGATGGTTATTTTAATATGTCACCCTTTTGAAATAAAAAGAAGGGACTGGAATAAAGAACAGAGGGGCTGTGGTGTGTTAGTTTGTGCAGGGGCTAACGTGGCCAAACATCTGTTTGTGATTTAAATTGCCAAGCTGACCCCTGTCCAAAAGTATTCTATATTCGTCCCAAATGCAGTGGTTTGAGCGTTGGACAGGAGACCACCCGCGTCTACACATAAATAGCTCTGTCCCTGAAAACACTTAGGAAACAAAGGCTGTTCTATAAACTGCGTCATGAAATAAGGACACTTTGGGGGAGAACCCCACACATTTCCGAGGCTCCTGATTTTGGTCGCACTTTTACATAGGGCTTTCACTGCATTTTGCAGACGGGGTGGCACCAGGCTGCACAATGAATTATGAAATATGAAAACATTAAATGCACTTGATACGTAGATTGTGAGTCTAGAAGGGATTGCTGTGATCATCTCATCCGCTGTGCTATATAGCATGGGCCATAGAACTTTCTGGAATTAATTCCTGTATGGTATTATTAATTACTACTGTGATTTTTAAGAAATGCATCTGGTATCTCCAGTCATGGAGGATCCATCTGAACCCTTAGTCACTTGTTTCACTGTTTATTTACTCACTGTTAAAAATGTGCTCTTGATTTCAAACCTGAATTTTTTTAGCTTTGTTATACCCAAGTCTGCTCAAATCGACGGTCTTTGGTCACCTTTTCTTGCCCAGGTAAGTACTTACAGACTATGATCAAAGCACCTCTTAAAATATAAATTGTTTGAAAGCTCTTAATCTTTCACTACAGGATGTATTTCCCAGATCTTTGATCATTTTTTGGCTCTTCTTTGAACTTCTTCCAAATTAAAAATGTCTTTCTTAAATGAGGGCAGTAGGCCTGTGTGTGGTAGGCCAACAGTGTCCTGAACCAAACTCAGATTGACAGACACGCGTTACCCAACCCAGGTCACCCCATTCGCTCTGTTTTTTTAACAACAGGCATACCGTTAGTTCCTTCCCAGTCCTCTGGTATCACCTTAGTGTCCTGATACTTACTGATGATCAAACGGAGCTTGCTTTTTAACCAGCTCTCTTAAAAACCTTCTTGAATGAGAATCATTTGGATTTGCTCAATTAAGCGTATAGCTTTGATAGCCACTCTTTCATGTTCTCTGTAGCTGTTAGGATGGAAGGAACTGCTTCATGATCAGATCACAGAAACAGATCATCTGCATTTTTCCCAATACAAACCAGACATTTCTTCTCTCATTTCTACATATTGGCAGCTCTGCCTTTCCATATAGCGATGGATCGAGACCACTGTTAGGATTTCTTTTGCTTCTAACACTCTCTAAAAATAAACAGCCACAAACCCACTTTCATCTCTTTGTCCCTAATGACACTAGCCAGAAACTTCTCCTTGTTTCATTCTCTTTCTCTCACCAGCGGTCTCTCGGGACTGAATACTGATTTGCATTTGCTATTTTCCACTTCCTTGCATTTGTTGTACATTCCTTCATTTTACCTCAAAGCCAGGTTGCTTTTCTTAACTAAGCGTGACCTTCTCTCTTGATTGTGGTTTTCTGGGCACCCGGTACGTTCTTTTCAACAACTCACAATTAACTTTCATTATGGTATGCCATGCTCAGGATCATTATTTTACAATTAAGTTTGCCATTCTGATTACCGTACTGTCAAGTTATGAGTATGCACATGGGGATTCCTCTAACGCTAGACTCCATTAAAAGCAGCAGTTATTTTATTCTTGCAACATGATTTATATTCAGGGCAAGATTTTCTCCAGTCCTGTCCATTATCTTTAATGACAGGTCAAAATGATCTAATGGGAAACAAACATGTGCCATACCCCTCTAGTTCTCTGCCTTAAGTTATACAGTAATACCACAACTTGTTGAAAGTTTGAGTTAATTGGCTTTACATTACAAGTCCTGATCCCACAGCGACAGGTCTCGCAGCGACCCACCGCGAAACTTAATGTATATTTCCAATGTGAAGGCCAGAAGTTCTGCCTTGTGAATGTGTCTGAAGTGCTTCTGAATCCATAATTTAAAATGAGAAGGGCTCAGCTGTTAGCTGACAGAATGATTGGCAACCTTTAATTTTCTCTTGGTAACTGCCGTATAGACGTAAGAAATTGTTTCCTATTTGTTTGTTCTCCACATGTGCTAATGAACAGCCAAACCAATTCCTCAAATAAATTGTCATGGTCCTTCCAGGATAATTAAGTTTTTTGCATACTTTTACTTCTGCTGTTCCCAGCCAACAGTAAGCACAGGTGCACCGTGGTACGGGCTCCCTGTGTCACGCGTGTAGACTCCCTCCCATCTCCATTTCTCATTCTGGCATTTTTAGTGGCACCTCCTCCTCCAAAAGTTACACATAAAGGAGTTTAATGGTGGAACGTTTGGTGAATCACATTTGTCTTATACCCTCCCAGTAAATACCTGGAACAGTATCAGGAAGCCATCTCCTTCCTACTTGTCCTTGGTCATTAGGAAAGACAAAGCTCGCTCTTTCTAAAACTAGTTTTGCACTGGATATAAGCATGCCCCAAAAGCCTACGCAGCCCCTGAGGAGAAGAGTGTAGAGAAAGCCAAGTACCTGCACGCTGGTGGACCTCTTGAGATGCAGCCTGCAACTGAGGGGTTCCATCCCTGGTGGGCTGTGAGCTACTGCTCTGGCTTGAATTGCCTGTTGAATTGTTGCTAGACGAAGACCCCCCTCCACTATCCACCTCTTCAACGTTGCCTCTCTCGTGGTGAGCTGCATGGCAGTCCTTCCGCATTCTGTTTATAGGAACACACACGTGGTCAGTCATTGATTATGCACAGAAATTTGTGCCACCAATGCTAGGTACCCTCAAAATATGTAATTGTACTGTCTCGTACTGCTGCAGGTCTTTTGACGTTTTATGAGATGACAAAGATGATGATGTGGTAAGCTTACTTGGAACAAAATTGTATACAGCACAAACCAACTCTTTCCTTGTCTGTGTTAAGTGGCTTAGGAGCCCTGGAAGACCTTAGGACTCTTTATGTAATGTTACTGGTCTCTGAAGATCAACTTTTGCATGAGGTGGCCAAGTAGCAAAGAAGAGGAATGGGCTGGAGGGAGCTCAGTGGGAAGGAGCTGCCGGGTGGGAAACGAGCACATTAAGCCACTAGATTTAATCTTGGCATTTTAGCCCAAGTCTTAGCATGCAAGCTGGCTCCCATAGTCGCTCCATGGTCCCCTGGCCTCCCCTCAGCCACAGCAGCGACAGGGCAGGGAACGAGGGAACGAGAGTGAGTTATTGCTGTATGAAAAGCGGACGTAGGAACGAGAGATGGGATGTGCGAGATACTGATCATGCATACCTAGGGGAAGTCGGGCAGTTTTGGTGGATAGGAAGTACAGCGTTAGATGTGTTTTGGTCAAGAACGACGACTTGGGGATGATCATCTATACTGCCAAAGCTTTGGAGCATAACCCGCCAACACATTCACTCATGTTCTGACACGTCACTGAGTTACAGAAAAGATACCCTTACTTACAAGGCATAAACAGGAAAATTCCCTGGAATAAGGGAAATGTCTGTAGTGCTAAGTGATTTGATAATGAATCTTAGGTAGATAATGTAGAAAGCTTTGTTTAGAAGCCATGAATGAGTTAATGAATTTGCTTTCTGCTATATCTGTAGGGCTCTTTTGTTATATTCCAAGTTATTCACAATTAATTTTTTACTAATATATAGCAGTATGGAATTACTCTCTTTTAACAGAAAATACAGTGGCACCGAGACTGCAGGGTGTCTATCTGCATAGCCAAAATTTAACACCTACCTTAACCATTTGGATCTGAACCACTTTTTAATGTTGTCCAAACTGAGAGGACCCCCCCAAATGTTCCTCAGTTGGCTGTGTGTCCCAAGGTACGAGGTGGTTAAAGGGGAAACGTACATTGGATATCCCAGTGGCTGATCACATGAAGAATTAATTAAGTTCCGCAAGACCTGTTTATTGTTCTGGATACTTCCTCTCTCGGGGTTACGATTGCGTAAGAAAATCAGTTCCTGCTGCTGCCCAGCCCAGAGCCCTCTGACGCACTCCTTGTTGACCTACAGGGAGGTTAAAAACATGCAGATGATGTGAAAATGTTTGCTACTTAAGATGCAGAACTACGCGATTAAGGTAGAATGGCAGCAGCTGTGTGTGCAAACACCTCATGTCTTTGCACCAACAGGTTTTAGAAACTTTTGCAGCTGCTGCCTGGTAAAGCCTGGAATGTCATTTCAGATAACACGGCTGCAAAATGGAAGTCAACCGAAGAGAGCTCTCCATAACTACAATCAAACTCTCCTTTTGGCTAGATTACTCAGAAATAATACTAGTTTCCACAGCCCTAAATTACTGCAAGATTAGAAAGATGGTACATGTACCTTGATAACCTTGAAGCTCAAGTAGCTTTTGTGCAGCATGATAACTTTATATTCGTCTGCTCCTTCGTCTACCACGTGTCTCAGGGTTAGCAGCTCCTCTCTGTTGGAGAGCACCGCGCTGCGCCAGGCTGGGTCCCCTTCGTGACAAATCACCACCTTTTCCTCAAAAGATTGGATCGCTTCATACAAAACTGCTGGGTCCTCATACTCATCTGGGCAGGTGAACTGGTCCTGGTAGTACAGGAAAAAGTATTGAAGAAGTCAGGTATATTTGTGAAAACACAAAAACTATTAACCATAAGCAAAATCCTGGTTTTCGAACAGTTGCCAGCTGACCCCTCAAGTGACTTGCCATTTGACACAGCGTGTCTTTGGGGAGGCAGAACAATTAATTTAGCAGTAATGTAAAAAGGTACGATTTTTGTTTTATTGTAACCGGACAAAATTTTTATTGTAACTGGACAAAGACACTTGGAGAATGCCAGCTTATCTACTTTCCTTTTATAAAGTGGGAAACCACGGGAGGCAGAGCTTTTGGGTAAGCTGGAGGGAGATTGGAATCACCCGGGGCGTTCCACAGTTCTTGTGGAAATCCTTATTTTTATTCACAAAAGAGCACCAACAAAAGCACAGACTGGGAATCCATCAGCAGATGATCACAATATTGTGTTACTATTTTAGGCGTCACGCAGCAACACCGCCAGCGATAACATTCATAAAATTATTGTATCAAATTCTCAGATACTATTTCACAGCAGTTCCACTTCAGTTACGTTCAGAGCAATTATAAATATCACGCATGATAAAAGCATATGATACTAAATCATAGCATGCCAGAGCAAGAGCAAAATCAACTGCAAGCTATACAGCAGTTGACCTGAAGAAATGGGGGCAACTTCAACGGAGGCGTGCCAGATTTTTACAAGTGAAAACAGAACGGGGTCAGAAACAGCCTGACATATTCAAACAAACAGCCGTGACACTAACCCTTCAAACCACTCTCCTCTCAGCCGTGTCTTTTAACACACGGAAGCGTTACGTGTGTATTGCCATTCACGAAAGGACTGATAAATTAGCAATGAAATCAGTCTAAGCAATGCATTTCTTTTCAGTCTAGAAACCATCTTTATAGTGTCCACGCAAGTAAAACATGACATGACCATCAGTTTTGTTTTGATGAAAAATGCAGGGTCAAGCTCTGAATGGTTTCAAATGGGCAGGTAGAGGGTACAGAAAAGAAAGTCAAGTGAATGCCAAATAAGCAAACACCAAAGCTTTGCCATTTTGGTTAAGGAAGTTTCTCAGAAGGCAGCAACAAGTACTCCATTTCCCTCTTTTTTTTTTCTTCAAACAGTTTCTAAGGTTTCCTGTCTT
>NW_009597343.1:29417-37510 GCF_000690535.1 Cariama cristata
AACAGACACAATAATAAAAAAGTTAAAATCAAAAATTAAAAAAAAAGACCCTACCTGGTGTAGCTTCAGAGACATTCGGATTGCCGGGGCAACAACCTTATGCAAGAGATCCATGTCTGCAAAGACCCACTCGTCTTTTGCCGCTATCCGAAAGTCTCCTTTGAACAGTGCATGGAGCCCGTAAAGAAAAGAGTCCAAGCTGTAAGAGAAAGGCAGCAGTCACTCCCCGGACTCATTCCCGTCTCACCAAGCCGGATCCCTGCCAGCCTCCGGCCACGTGCTGAGCTTTGCCATGAGCTTTGCCGTGACCGGTGGCCCTCCGGCAGAGGCTGGGCTCCTGCGGTGGGTATAAAGCAGGGGTTGCATCATGTATTTCTAATGAAAAACCATTTCTTGGGGTAGGTGGTTTTCCTTCTGCTTGCGCTGTGAAGGACTGGCCACGAAATGAGTGTGGCACCTGGAAGGAAGGGTGTCCTAAGGACGGGTGGCTGGGTCACGGGGTGCCGGAGGGTGCTGCTTCTCTGCGGCTGTGCCAAAGAGTGCCATAATCCTTCCCCATAATTGAGCTTTCTTAATTATTTTAGGAAAAGAAAAAAAATCTTTTAAATTTTTTCTCTTCTCCGAGAGAGGGAGAAGAGAGGTTGGGAGACTGCTTGGCCTATCTTCAGCTCAAACACATTCTAGTTTTGCCCTTGGTGGGTAGCATGTTTCAGAACTTAAAATGGAAAGATATAGCTGTTGTTACCAAAAAACCAGCTGGATACCGATTTTCTCCGCGAAAGCACCGTGTAACACAAATCAGCTAATCAGCGGGACCAAGGCCAGTCAGGAAGGCAGGGCTGCCGTCGCTGCTGGGAACATGGAGAGTGCGGGGAAGCTCTTGTGAATTTTAACTGATTTGCATTTATTAGTACTCAGTTGCGTATTAAAACATGCCTATGTGAGACAGGCACTGACACTCAGATCTTTAAAACATTCAGGCACTGATTTCAATGGGAGTTATTATCTGTCTTTGAGGAGCAGGTCCTGATCCCCACTGACTTTCAATCAATCATCTCCACAGTTTAGGAAATGATAATATACCCAAATCCTGCTTAATAACTAGGAAAGCCCTAGAACAAACCACTTAGGGGAAAAAAAAAAAAAACCCACGGTGGGTGCTGCCAGTGTGGCGAAATACGTGACTATCACCTCCTTTGAAAAGGCTAGAAATCAGGAAGGTCCTTTCACTCGCCCACCCACTAGACAACATCCAGCATACACAGCTGAATCTTTGCCTCGAAAAAACCACTTCTGTATCTAAATATTCTTCCCGGGATGAAACTGAGAAAACTATCCTGAACTCTGCACCTAAAGGTGATCTGTAGTATAGCTTTCCCCCACGTAACACCCCCTGTATTTGCTCTGAAAAGCTGGCCGGGATAAAGAGAGGCATAAGCAGGAGAGAGAACTGGTTTGTGCATCAGTAGAGGCTCTTGGAGCCAAACCTGAACACGAGAGCAGACCGAGAGTTTGCGTTCACTTCAAAGTCTCTTAGAGGCATCAGGAGATGCTAAAGAGGCTGCTGTGAAGAGCGGTACCTGCTGCAAGCGAGGCCAGGACCGGGCCAGCTGTGCAAACTGCAGCCGAGCAGCGGCAGAGGGAGCGGAGGGACGCCCGTACAGCTCTCCCTGTGCTTAGTTAAGGAAGACTCATCCATTTCTCATCCCTCTGCACAAAAAGTTCTCTACCCAGCATTTTGAAGAAGAAATACGACTGCTACAAGGAGCAAAGCAGCGGTGGCAGTAGCTGTGAGAAGCTGAGAGTCAATTATTTTATATATCGTATTTTTCCACCAGAGAGGCCTGGAGGAGATTGCTGTATTCAGAAAAGCACGGACATCTTTTATTCTCCTGCCAATCGTAATGAGGCTTTTGGGTCCATTCTGCCTATAACATGACACTATCTCAAGCCTTTACTTCTGTAACACACAGCCCTTAATCCACCTAAGATACAACTGTTGTTATTCTTCCCACTGTTATGCTCCCTCCTGAAGACTCTAATGAGATTATTAGGAAGCTGTAAAGCCAAGAGCTTTGATCTCAGGCCTGACTCAAGGTTGTTGCCGCTCTCTTGGCCCAGTTTTTAACATACCTCAATTCGTAATCTGCTGTAGTTACAGGCTCCTTCAAAATATTTTAAAAACTAGTTAAGGTAAATTCACATGCCGAAGAAACGACACTAATCAGGAAGAGACATAACTACTATTTCTGGCAACATTTCTAACCCTCTGAGCTAAGAACCTGAAAAGCTGCTGTCACAACTGCGAGCTATTTCAGAAGACGACTAGTAAGTGTGTGGGAACCATCGGCCCCTCGACCGTGCAGAAAGGAGGGGAATAAGTAGCACCACAAATACCAGAGGGAGGGCAACAGAGCCAAAGCAAATTCTCCCTCCTACTGCACTCCTGACACTGCTCCAACAGCTGAAACTAAAAGCTTTTGATGCAAGCTTGAAAACAGCACGGGTAAAGACTAACGAGCTGGTGAATGTATCTGGGTGTATTTTGCACACCAAAACCCATCCTCTGCCTGCAGTGCATAGACCTTTCCCAATGTTAACTGGAAATTTATTTAAGGAACAAAGAATCACGCATGCCTGTGAGCTGGTAATGACCTGAATGTCGTGGCTTACCTGAATGAACTATTTTCAGTGGTAGCCCTTCTAAATTTGATATTTTAGACCATCGCGGTTGTGAGCCAAGAGTCAAACTTTTCTCCTGCCCTGCTCAGCTCTGGCAAAGCTAAAGCTGCACCGTCTGCTTGAACTCCGACTAGCGATGCAGCCTCACGGGCAGCGTTGTGGCACCACGTCCCAGGCCCTCCACCTCCTTCCCCTCGGATGCTGGGCAGTGCAACGTGGTGCCCAGGAGGGAAGGGGCAAGTGGGGTGAGCTGCTTCCTCGGGCTTCAGCCGGAGCAGCCATTCCCCCAGGCAGAGGCTTTCCTCGGGGTCTGTCTCTTCTCTCCACGCTGCCCCATAACACCCAGAGGGAGCTCAGGGGACCCGAGCATCCAGGCTCGGTAGTGTTGGAAGTATCTGATGAGAGATGCTTCATTAAGAGATTTTTGTATTTTTCCAAATTTGAAATGTATACTAAACATTTATTTACACTAGCTGGTCTAGTGGCTGAATAGGATTATTAAGTAATTTTTCACAAATACACACCTAAACATATCACTCAGATTTGAATAAATGAATGGTAATGTCATGTCATTCTTCAAACTGCGTTTTGTGCAGGATGCCTCCTAATGACAGTTTAAAAGAGCAAGTGATTTGCATAGCAATGTTCTGCCTTCTTAATGAATGCATTTATTGTGTAATCTAGTGTTAATGTTGGGTTTCTACTGACATTTACATGAACAGGTACACTGAATAATTATTTACATACATTATATAAGAGCATTTAAAATCTTGGTTTACAGAGTGACATTTACTGATTAATAGATTAGACAAAATCATGTGTAAATGAGTGCAAATTGATAGTTTACATACACAATGTAAACTTGAATCTCAGTTCTGCAGTGCACAGCTCAGTGTAACATTACCTTTGCGGTACTATTTCTGCGCAGCAGTTGGATGACGGTCACTCCTCAAGGCACAGCAAGGGCTAGGCTTAGCCCAGAGAAAGTTTCCTACCACCTGCACAGTTACCCCTGAGAACAAAACATGGACCACAGAGCACAGATCCTTGCCTAGTTTGCTCACGTTGGACATATCTGAAACACTTCATAGAAATAAACATGAGGAGGAGAAGACTACAATGCCTATCTGGCCATTACATTTGAAACTGAGCACAAAACCTCTAGCAATGCTGTACGCAAGATGCTTCGCAGCCTGAATTAATAGCAAGTCCTGAGATGAAGTTCAAGGTCATTTCCCAGTGCCTACCAGAGTATCTAAATAATCTAAGTTTTTGTAGTCCAGCATTCGCATGTGACAGCACGTTAGGATCCCTGATCTCTTACAAAGTGAGCCAGCTCCCAACAGCCGTACATCTGCCTCTTGCACACAGCGGGTGGTGGGATTGCCTCTTCTGACACCATTTCTGCAGCAAACTAAAACCCTCTTCAGCCCCAGGAGGCTCCAAACAGTCCCCAAAACATCACAACACCTTTTCAAGGAAAAGGACTGTGAAGCATCACCTGAGGAATGATTCCTCCGGCTTCTGAGGACCCTAAGTCCTTCTCCCCCATCTGACTGAACGCAGACCTGCAACAACTCAAGAGCTGGGGCCAAGGACCAGCAATAACACCCCACATCACCCTCCGAAAGAGCTGCTCTATCTCCATCAAACAGAGAGAGGCGAGGGAGACCTGCCTTCAGCACCTAAGGTTAATCCTCAGGAACCTCTTCTGGCCTCAGCAGCGTCGCACGTGTTGGAGCAAGTCTCCATGCCCCTGGCATGCCGCATAACTGTATTCCCATCGGAGTCTCGCTGACTTACTGCTTCTTTGTGTTTAAATCAGATGTGAAGATCTGTGTGAAACGGTAAACACAGTAAGCACAGTAAGAACTACCCTCTGTGCTGAAGCGAATGTATTTGGGGATTTCTCTTAATAAAGGTCTTGATGTCAGGGGGTAGTGTAGCCACCTTGCTCCTTACTTAATAATTTCTCCTAAATAGGTTTCGTCAATTAAAATAAATATAGAAATTCTTTAAGACAAGAATAAACGTATTTCACCAAGCTAAAGTCATGTTTGTAGCCGCAGCAATTTATAACTTGAATTGCGCTACTCAGATTCCTTTTTTTCCCCCAAGTCTTTCTGACACTTGAAATGTATTAAAGGTAATGTAACCAGGTGGGTAAGTGACACAGTTTTTCCACAGTGAAACTTTTCTAGGGAAAGCTTTTGTGAAGTAGCACTGAAAAAGATACTGACAGAGGCTTCCACTTAATCCCTTTTATGTCACAAAATACATTTTAAAAATACAATGGTTCAATACTGCCCTGGAGCACTTGCTTAATAAAAAGAAAACCAGGACTTAATTAAAGATACAGGATTATATAGAATAGATTCAGAAAAACAGGGATTGAGCTGTGCACCACATTTTTTGCCTTTCTACAGACCTTTTGTCCCCAAGAAAAGTATTTTTAAGTACGGAGTGTCCCCTCACCAAAAGAGAGGAACAAATTTGGTTCATTGGTAATTTTCCAGATTTTAAAAAGACATGGTACAGTTGACTCCTGCAATTATTATTAAAATCTTTACAGAAGAGACTGCAAATAATTATCCTCAACATTCATACTTTCCATGTTAAGCTTTAGAAAGTTTCTGATAATATTATCTCCTGGCATTAGCTACTAACCATGTAAGCCAATACAAGTAGGTGACATTGTTATTGTATCTGTACTGGTGCCAAAACACTGTACTGAAGATTTTAAGATCCACTGGAAAGTATATGCAATGTGATGACAGTTTTAGGAAGCTTTTGTGATATTTTTAGATGCATTTCTAATATCGCTGTGACATATCTATTGCAAGCACAGGTCAAAAATCACTTTAATCTTTTCTCAAAAAAACCCCCAATCATAAATGCACATCAACTTTTCTATCATGTCCTCAAACTCTAAAATTTGGATCATCAAAAAAATAGGGCCATTTCAGAAATACCAATGACTTACTAAACATCACACTAATTCCAGTGCACAGAAATGAAGGGAGAGGAAACTCAACCCAGAAGAAAACTACTACAGGAAGGCCATGTGCAAAGACTAGTAGACAAGAGATGACAAAAGCCACTTGAGAAAGCAGAAAGCAGCAGCGCGCCAAGAAATAAGCTGTGTGGGCCGCAAACATTTTGTGTGACTGACTGCAAGAGGAAGACATAAAACCAAACGTTACAAACATCTCAACAGATAACAAAGCTAGAATGAATATTTAAAAGGCCTGTTTTATAACACAAAATGCATTCGCAATCACACACGCTGTCTTTGTTTGCTTGTTAGTAAGACAAATCCTCTCTCAGGAGCACATTGATAGAGGGCTAGCTAGCTTTGCTCACAGTTCTGTGCCAACACAGCAAGGTCACTTAGAAACTGTATTTACTCAACTTCTCTACTGTTACTAAACTCTTGTGAACACAGGGAGTCCAAATACATCTAATAAAAATCTAAAATTAAGTGGGAAGTTAGGCTTTATTAAAATAAAGATTATTTCATTAATAAAACACCTTATCTATAGAACAGTGTAAACGGTACTTTATAAAACCCGAACAACTCAGAACTCCTAGGGAAAACGGAAGAATCCCTAATGAAAATATAAGGTGGAGAGCATATTCAGAAAAAATCTTAACGAAGCATATTTTAATTAACCAGACTTTCTAAGAAGAAGTGTTTTGAATGAATGAATGAGTAAGGTAGATCAAGAACAGACAAAGCTGTGGTCTTAAGAGATGCGAGGTTCTCTCTCCCTCAGTCGCCAGAATGAAGTGGCACAATGAACAGGAATACAGCCCTGAGGAATACGGGACCCTTACGGATTTATTATTATTTAGTTAACTACATGTTGGATGACTTAGCAGTCTCTTCCTCTTCTGGAGGAAGCCAGCATTCCAGTAGCCGGGCCAGGCGTGAGTGAACACAAGCAATAATCATCGGTACCCATTCTTTCAATGGAAAATTCTGCTTTGCCCTATGAAACAAAGACTGCTATTAGTTATTTAGCCAACTATCAAAGTAAAAGATGTCCAGGAATGGCAGAAAATTAATTATTTTATGGAAGAAAGAGACTTCACTTTGATTACTATCAAAGTAAAAGATGTCCAGGAACGGCAGAAAATGAATTATTTTATGGAAGAAAGAGACTTCACTTTGATCTAATCTTCTGTTGAGATTCTGCATGAAGTGAAAAAAGACAAACACGTCTTTGCTTTAAGAGGAGGAAAAAGGATTCCTAAAAATTACCTGATGGCCATATTGTGAGCTGCAGTTCCCAAAGCTCTTCGACCCAGTATACACAAGGCAAAGGAAAGTGTCACTAGAGGAGAATCCTCATCGCTGTCCAGGTGCTACAAAGTTTTAAGAATAGCATGTTATTCCAAATGCAATGACCATCTTTAAAAGCAGTGCAATACTATAAATGGTAACATTCATAAAATTTGCGTGTAGCTGGACGTACACACAAAAACATTATTTGCAATTAAACAGATCAAGAAGGAAGATCATTGCCATCAGAGGCTTTCTGCAAAATGCAAGCTTATTTTGCCCACTGGCTAGAAACAGAACATTTCAATCTTGGGTGGCGAGATCCCAAGGGAGGGGAGTTCTGGTGGTGGTGGGTTTGGTTTTGGTTTTTTGTTTTGTTTCAGTTTTTTTCCCTAGACCTGGCATTCTAAACCAAAGCAGATTCCTTATTGCTGAGAGACACTGCAACGGGAGGCAGCCAAACCCCTTGTCATGGGACACAGTGCCTATGAGACCCCACCACAGATTCCAGAAGAACAATCTATTTGGAAAAGTTTGGAGGAACACACTTTTAGTGTATAACAGTATCTAAATTGTATACCGTTGATGACACTGACCTCACATTTTAACAAGCAGTCAAAACATCTCCTTTACATTTACTAGCTCAGGAGTTTCTTTACTGAAGTTTTGACAAAGAAAACTTTGCTATCAAGAAGGAAGAAAGAATTGAAACAACCCCTCATGAATGCAAATCTTTAGGAGGATACAAACTATTATTTCAGTCCATGTAATGAGTGATTTCTTACAGCTTTCTTTGACTCTAAAACTGAAGCCAATTATAATGGAGAATGTAGCTCCTTCTATAAAATACATTGATTCTTCAGGGCTATATGTACAGTGAAGCTTTTTTTACATCTCATCTCCTATATGAACTTTATATGGTCAGTGAATTACAAAAACAGAGGTAAAAGAAAAAGATGCAAAAAAAAAATTAAATAGGTGTGTGCGTGCACACTAGTGCAGGCATTTGTTTGCCCCTTTAAGTCTAACTGATACGTTTCACGTCTGTTGGGCACCCCTAAACGCAGGCATTCATTTGCCCCTTTAAGTCTAACTGGTACGTTTCACGTCTGTTGGGCACCCCTAA
>NW_009597344.1:0-15529 GCF_000690535.1 Cariama cristata
TCTCTTGGGGGTCAGGCACAGATGGTTTTCCAGAGCAGGCCACCAAAGTCATCTCCAGATGAGGACAGCATAGACTGCCTGTATTGGTAGGGATGCGTGTCACCATGTGTGGAGGGGTGTGCATCTCCACCCTGTATGGACGTGACACATTTCTCCATGTCAGGTTGAATCCTGGCATAAGCAGGTCGGAGGAGTTTCTCATGGCAATGCTGCAGGTGCCAATGGGGCACACGCTTAGTCCAGAGGAGGCGAAGCTGCTCATGAACCAGACAGTACAGCAGGTCCAGGATACTCTGAGCATCCCAGATGATGTTGCTCGGCACCTCCTCATGCACTGCAGGTGGAATGTGGATTTCCTGATCCAGTCCTATGTGGAGAACCGCGAGACCCTGCTCATCTCCTCTGGGCTGCAAGTGCAGGATGCCCAGCCTCCCCCAAGCCCAGGAACCCACTGCCCAGTCTGTGTGAACCAGCTGTGTCCCACTGAGAAGCCACCAACCCTCTGCTGCATGCACTACTGCTGCAAGGTGAAGGTCCTGGGGTCTTTGGCTCCTGTAACTTGGTAGGGAATTGCTGCTGCCTAGTTGGAGCAGCTGTTCTTTGTCTGAAGCTGCTATCAGGTGATTCTCACAGAAATCATACATTCTCATTTCTCAGCTTCCTTGTTTGTTGTGATCCTTCAACTCCTGATTAGTCTGTTCCCACTTGTGTGTATTTGAGTACTTAGCCACGGTTTGGGTGGGGTGGGCTTCCAGGATCACATGACCCAGGTGATGCAGGTCCTGTTTAGCTCTAATCTCTCCTCTTCTGCCTTCACAGCCCTGTTGGAGTGAGTATCTCACAACTCGCATTGAACAGAACATGGTTGTCAACTGCACCTGTCCCATATCTGAGTGCCGTGCACAGCCGACTACAGCCTTCATTTATTCCATTGTTTCCTCTGAGGACATTATAGCCAAGGTGAGGGAGAGGTGGTTACTGGGTGTAATAAGCTCTGTTTCATTTTGGTCAGCACTAGCAGATAATCTTGCTGCTGCTTTTTCCCTTCCTAAGAGTGGCAGTGGGATAGTTGAGGTAGACCAGATTTCTGCCCCGTGGTGTCTGTTGTCTCTGATCATGGTCAATACCAGCTATTGAGGAAAGCATAACATCAGCAAAAGAGCACAGTGGTATTTCCTCTAAACATATCTCCAGCAAACAACGTTTCACGTGCATCCTTAGTTGAGGACCAGGTGAGAACTGTGGTAGCAGCTCATGACAAGTATCCTCTGCTGGCATGCTGGAAGCAGTTGTAAAATTTAGGACAAATGAAGAGAAAACATTTGAGCAATTTCATTTTATCACTGCATCAGTGACTGCAACGTCCTTTCTCTTCCATGAGTCTCTGGCTTTGAGCACCTCAGGTTTTTGTGAAGATGACACAAGTTGCCACAGACTTAATCTTCACTCTAAGTCTGTGTGGATCTACAGACATCTCTAAACCAAGCTTCCTGAGCTCTGCTCACCTTAGTCCACAGTCAGCAACAGACAGCAGGAGCTGCTGCTTCTGAAGCAGAAGCTACTTTTTCTCCCTAATCTTTGAGCTTTTAGTTATTAGAGCTGAATGTTCTCCCCACCTAATGGCAGAGCTGTGGCTGTTGCATGACAGTGTTTTTGTTAATTGCTGGACAGAACACGTGTCTCATCTGTTTTGCACTGCTCTGTTGTTTGACAGGTCTCCGCCAGCAATTGCTTCACCAAAAATATTCTCCTCCTCTTCCAGCTCGTTACTGTCATCATCCTGTGTGAACAGTTATAAGGAGAAATGAACAATAGTCATAGACTGCTTTATCTTACAATTTTTCTTTAGGCTTGCAAACTGGCAACTGAAGTGGGCAAGGCTACAGAAAAGTGTCTCTTTCGATGTATCTTTTGTATCTTGTTTTCTGTAAGAAGTGCTTGAAGAATTAGTACCTGTGTCTGGGCAGTTAGTTCTTACTGGCTTTGCAAATCCCGTAGTCGCACCTGTCCAGAGCAGGATTTAACATCCTATTGCTATGGCTATTTTATTATTAAAAAAAAATATGATTGCAGCAAGTTTTAACAAGTTGCTGTGATACTGTCACTGAAATGTTATCTGTTTCCCTTTTTGCTCAGTAAGTGGTATGGCTGGAGTGTTAATGCTTTGTGCGGAGTTACACATACAGTCACAGAATACTTCAGGTTACAATAATCTGTGGAGATCTCTGGTCCAACCCTGTGCTCAAAATAGCCAGATTATTGTGTGAAGATCTGACACTGAAGTTAAAACATGCTGCTCCAGGTTCAGTCGCCTCTGCATCTTATGTTTAGGTAGCTCTAGGCAGTGGTAAGATCCCCCTTGCCTGCCTTCTCCCCATGCTGAACAGACCCAGCTCTCTCGGCCTCCCCTCTTACATTCTTTGCTCCAGCCCCTTACTGTTTTGGAGGCCTATGGATGACATTTTCTCTAATCTGTTAATGTCTGTCTTGTACTTGAGGGCCCAAACTGTTCCCAGTATCCAAGTGTGTCACCAGTGCCAAATAGCTGTGAGAAATCCCTTCCCTTGCCTGCTGAGTTTAAGCTTTTCATGCTTGTGTTCCTACAGTATATAAACCCCTCATGTTTCTGAAAGAGGTTTTCTCTCAACCTTGTTTCCCTCAAGTTCCTTGCGAGTCTATTCTTCAGAGGTGGTCTTCCATTCTGCCCCCAGAGACTCTCTGCTGGCAGTCATGCCATAGGCTTCATACCTAGATTAACTCCAGTGTGTGCAAAGGTTCCTCTAAAATCTGTTGGTCGGTGTCGTGTGGTACTTGGCAACTTCTTGATTGTACCTGGCTAGTTTTCTTCCCAGACCTTCATTGGACACTTGTTCCCTCTCCTTTTAGGCTTCCTCTTTCTGTTATGGTTCCAGTAGGAATCCTAGACCTGCTTCAGCAGTTGCATCTCTGTCTCCTCCTCACCAAGAAAACAGGATGGAGCAGAGCAAAACTCCAGACATCAGGTGTTGTGAAATTCAGCCTCTGTGAAGGCTGTGATTTGGTGCGATCTGCTGACTCAAGTACCCATTTATTTCTCTGGGTACTGCTGTCTAGGCAGAAATGATCACATCGTCTCTCAACAGGATGATAACAGACCCAGATGATGACTCTCTGAGAAGAATGAGGTGGTTTTATTGAAACTTTGCTTCCACCAGGCATTTTGAAATGACACAGGCTGACATCCTCGCAGCCTATCAGCGCACACTCTCTGGTTTACGTTGCCTGAGAGAGAGAATGAACACAAGAGAATAAATGAGAAATGAATGAGAAACCTGTCGGAGCCTTTCAGTGCTCAGGGCTTGCACCTTTTCTCTCTAGTGCTTGTTGTGACCTGTATTGTCCTTTCTGTGCATGATAGCTTTAGAGCAGCTTTCCAGGTATGCAAAAATCTCTGCAGCAGGGCTGTGAAGACTACAGGATTTCTTCTGAACTTCCTCTAGCTTTCTGTATGTTTGCACAGTCCTTACCCTATAGTAACTGAGCATAGAAAACTAAGCTACTGTGTGCAGTATGGTTGTATCCCTGGGTCCCTACTTGAACAGTCCCTTATTGATAACCAATTTTCCTTGTCCTCTGCGGTAATGTCGAGAGGCTGTAGGCAAAGTGAGTCTCCTTCCCCTTTGCGCATCATGTAACTAAGCAAAAGTCTGCTGAGGAACTTAAAATCAGAAGAAGTTAAAAAGAGCACTGGATGGCTTTCTATGGTGAGATGATTGGCTTGGTCGATGAGGAGTGATGTTGTTCATCTCAGCTTTATAACTTTCTACGCCATCATCCACAACATCCTCATAGAAAAAGCTGATGAAGTACAAGCTGGATGAGTGGATAGTGAGATGGCCTGCTGATCTCGAAGGGTTATGATCAATGGCAGAAGGCTCAGCTGGAGGCCAGTCACTAGTGGTCTAACCCAGAGGTTGATACTAAAGTTAACAGTTTAACATCTTCATTGATGACTTGAATGATGGGACCAAGTGCATCCTCAGCAAATTTACAGATAAACAGCTGGGAGGACTGGTTGATGCTCCAGATGGTTGTGCTGCCATTCAGAGGGACCTCAACAGGCTAGAGAACTTAGCAAACAAGAATATCATTAAGTTCAACAAAGGAAATGCCAAGTCTTGCTCCTGGGGTGGAATAACACAATGCAACAGTATGTGCTGGGGGCCAACCATCTGGAAAGCCCTGCAGGAAAAAAAAATGGGATCATGGTGGACAACGAGTTGAACATTAGCCAACAGTGTGCCCTCATGGCTAAAGGTCTGCTAGCATCTTGGCTTGAATTAGGAAGAGCATTGACAGCAGGTTGAGGAAGGCGATCCTTCCCTTCTACCCAGTGCTGGTGAGACCACATCTGGAGTACTATGTCCATCCCTGGGATCACCAGTACGAGAAAGACATGGACATACTGGGGAGAATCCAGCAAAAGGCCGCAAAGGTGATTTAGGTTTTGGAACACCTCTAGGAGAAGCTGGGAGCGCTGAGTTGGTTTAGCCTGGAGAAGAGAGGGATCAGGGGTAAATACAGAAATGGGATTAAGGAGGCAGTTTCTTCTTGGTGATATCCAGTGAAATAAGAGGCAGTGGATGCTAATTTGAATGCAAGGAATTCCATTTAAGCAAGAAAACTCTTTTTTTTTTAACAGGTAAGGATAATGGGATGTTGGAACAGGTTGGGCAGAGAGGCTTGTAGTCTCTATCCTTGGGTATGCTCAGAACTCAACTGGACGTGGTCCTGAGCAGCTCTGCTTTGAGCTGGAGGGGTTGGGTGAGTTTTTATCTCCAGAAGTGCCTTCCAACGGCAGCGATTCTGTGATTATATGAAACAGCCTTCAGATATTACCTGAGGGGTGGGCAATTTGCACAAAGGGAATGAAAGAATAAACTAACTTAGTGCTGTTTTGTTGTGAGCAGTTGTTCAGTCAGATGTAGAGCCCAGAGGCACCAAACCCCAGTTGTAAGGCATAACTCTGCAGCTTTTCTACCTTAAATCTCCTTGGCTTCTTACTACAGTATGAAAAAGCTCTCCTCAGAGGCTATGTCGAGTGTTGCTCCAACCTGACATGGTGCACCAACCCTCAGGGCTGTGATCAGATCCTTCTTAAGGATGGACTTGGCTATGGGGCAGCCTGTTCCAAGTGCTCCTGGATATCCTGCTTCAACTGCAACTTCCCAGAGGTGAGGCTGAGCTGAATCACGGGCAATGCTGTCTTGGATTTGGCACACACTATTCTGCTTTTGTGTTGTTGACTGGCTCTTTCTTTCAGGCCCATTATCCTGCCAGCTGCAGCCACATATCTCAGTGGGTGGATGATGATGGGTACTATGAGGGAATGACAAGTGAAGCCCAAAGCAAACATCTGGCTAAGCTCATTTCAAAGCACTGCCCAAGCTGCCACGCTCAGATAGAGAAAAATGAGGGCTGCCTGCAGTGAGTATCCATTTTTGTTTGCTACTGAAGACAGGAGAGAGTAAAGACAGGTCCATTGTGGTTTTGGGTTTGGGTGGGTTTTTTGGCTGTGGAATAAGAGTTATAGCAGGGCTGGTTTATAGTTTTAGAGGAATGAGTGATTGCTTTTAATTCCTAGGAAAAGCAAAATGTTCCCCTGCATTCAAAGTTAAATCCATTGATATCTGTAGTAGAACCAAAACTCATTTTGCAGTGCCTTTTTGTAGCACACACATCTGCTATAGACATACAGAGGTACAGGTTAGGGGAGTGGATAGCTCAGCATTTTTTTTTCATGCCCACCTATTCCTGTAACTTTAAGCAATTTTCTTTTAACTGCCTCTTTTGAATTGTCTTGGATCTCTGGCAGCTTTTTACATGATAGTTATCTCCAGCTTTGAAGGAGTTGGAGTTGGAAGGTTTAGGAGTTGCCAGTTGTTTCTTTCTTGCACCGGCACAGCCCTTAGTGCCCAGCTGTGATTTGTCCCCACGTGTTGTATGTGGCCCTAGGGCTGTGCATTGCCTTTCCGCACTGTGGATCTTGCTTAAAACTACAGCATGCTTAGTCCACCCTTCAAATACTTGGTTTAGCCAGCTCATTTTTGGAGAGACAATGACCAGTTTTAAGCATTATCCACTTCCAGCAAAGGCTTAAAAAAAAAAACCACGCAGGGAAATGCATAGTATTGAGTGAATGGGAGCGACTGGGTCGCACACTCCAGCCCTGTGATGTAGGAGAGCACTGGGAGGAACTGTCTGCAAGTGGCTGTTAAAATGAGAATCACTCAATCCTTATTCTCCTCCCATGCAGTATGACATGTGCAAAGTGTAATCACGGCTTCTGTTGGCGTTGCCTCAAGCCCTGGAGGCCGACTCATAAGGATTATTACAACTGCTCTGCTATGGTGAGTAGTTTGCTATATCCCAGTGGTTCATGCTTGTGTTCAGATGCACCTGGCTTCTCAGAGAGAGGATGAAGACCTCCACTTGTGCCTTTTTCTCTGGATTTTGTGCACTTGCCAGTAATATAGTTAGTATTGTCAAAGTCTGTATGGGTGGTAGCCATTTCCAGGCAACCCTGGTACTTGAGGGAAGTTGCTGCAGGTTACTTGTACCTTTCCTTTCAGGTGAGTAAAGCAGCTTGGCAGGAGAAGCGTTTTCAGGATTACAATGAGAGATGCACCTTTCATCATCATGCAAGGGTAAGGCCTCCTCCTTCCTTTGCAGATGCTGACTCTGTTGCCTTAGCCCTGGTAAGCAGGACAGGTTCTCTTGTGTCTCAGTGTATTTCACCTGAAGCTGAGAAGCAGGCTTTGGATCCAGGGAGGGATGCCTTGTCCTTTCACCCTTGCTCTGATGCAAGGGATAGTTCCTCGCTTGCTTTCTTCTACTAAGTCTGTTGTGGAAACCGAACACCTAACTTGTGGAATTCAGGTGCTGAAACTGATGCAGTACTTGGAAGCAATGGTGACTGAAGGCTGAACTCTGTCTAGAGCTGAGATACTGTAAAAGGTTGAAGTGATGGCACAGTAGGGATGTCATAGTTGGATGCAGTAAACGCTCTCCTGCTGCCTGCATCTTCTGGGATGGCACTTCAGAATGCTCAGCAATTACCTGTGTGGAAGGTACTATTTTTTCAATCTTGTGGAGCTTGACATTGACTTCTTTTTTTTTTCCCCTCCTTTGATTATTGCAGGAATTTGCCATAAGTTTGAGGAACAAGATTTCTTCCATCAGTGAGATGCCAAAAATTAGGACTTTGACCTTTGTTCTTGATGCCTGCAAAGTGCTAGAACAGGCACGGAAGGTAAGGCTGGATAACAGGCTTGTTGAGGTTTACACCTAATTCTGTTGGTCTGTTTTATGCATTTCTTAAAGTGAGGAGACTTGCTCTACTCCAAATGAGGGAAGACAGAAAAAGCTTGAGGGGAGGAATAGCATCAGGGCAGGGGAAGAGCTCATGTCTGCCTTTCCCTGCTCTCACTTTGAGTTGGGCTCTGTCTGCAGTGTTCCTCAGTCAGGTCATAGGATTTGGAGCTTAGCATAGCACAAGTTAACACCATGGGATCAGCACAAGGATCTATATTTAGGGTTTTCATGTACTGGGTTTGGTCCATTCCAATTTGAAATGCCCCAGTGGTGGCAGTTACCTTTTGAAAGCTCTCCTGATTCTGTTTCACAGTTAGGAAGTCCCTTGTGATGCTCATGTTATGATTTTTCTTTCTTAGCTTCGTTTCATGAGCTATAGGTGTCTTGGGAGCACTGAGTTACCTACTGCATGTCCTGATAGCCACATTATGAAGGATTTGCAGTGCAGCTTCCGGATGTGTGCAGTATCACAGAATGGTCAGGGTTGGAAGGGCCCTCTGGAGATCATCCAGCCCACCCCCCCCTGCCAAAGAAGGGTCACCTACAGCAAGTTGCACAGGGTTGCATCCAGGCAGGTTTTGAATATGCACTGTTCCAGTGCTCTGCCACCCTCAAAGTACAGAAGTTCTTCCTCATGTTCAGGTGGAACTTTCTGAGTTTCCATTTGTGCCTGTTGCCCCTTAATCTGTCGCTGGGCACCACTGGAGAGAGTCTGGCCCCATCCTCTTGGCACCCACCTTTAAGGTATTTATAAGCATTGATGAGATCCCCTCTCAGTCTTGTCTTCTCCCAGCTGAACAGATCCAGTTCCCTCAGCCTTTCCTCATCAGGGCGATGCTCCAGTCCCCTCATCATCTTCGTTGTCCTCCACTGGACTCTCTCCAGTAGTTCCTTGTCTTTCTTGAACTGGGGAGCCTGCAATGCCTTCTATCCCCTGAAACATAGGAAGGAGTTGGGAATTGCCTTTGCAGTGTTGCCTTTGCAATATATACCTTGTTTGTGCAGGCAGACTTGATTTTGAGAGGGGCCTGTGGAACAAGGGTGTCTGACCCTGTTTTGTCTTTTCAGTATGGTAGCCCCTGTATTTGCCAGGATACACATCAGTGTTGCTTGCTGCTGCTGGCTTTTCTGGCCCATTTTTTAAAATGGAAATGGTGGTCTTGTTTCCTGCTAGGTGCCTGGATGGCTTTAGGGGTCATTCATTCATAATAGGAGTCTGTCAGTTGTTGAAATGCCTTTGTTGTGGGCTCTTGGTGCTGTATAGCACCATGCCTGCTTCCCTTTGGGCTCAGTTCTCCCAGTTCATTGCCACTTGAGTTCAAGCTGGGCTGCCCAGCAATGTGTAGGTTCTGTGTGCTGGTTGTTTTGACTCTCTGCCTGCTGGTCAGTCACACTTGTTAGGCATTTATAGTCTGTGTTCTTGTGACTTCAGTACATAATAATTAAGGATTCATTTCCAATCCTGTGAATAGCTCTATGTAGCCTTGCACTGCTGTCACTTGGCATAATGGTTCACTGGGCTGTCACCACAGAGCAGAAGCACTGCCAGGCTTCTCTCGACCACTGATACGTAACGAAGTCTGGAAGGGTTTGATGCTACTCTCTTCTTGCCCACTCTGAAACTGAAGGAGGATGCTTACAGCATGATCTGTACTGCTCCAGGTGCTGGCCTACTCCTGTGTGTACGGCTATTATAACCAGGACACTGAGAGCATGGATATTGTGGAACAGCAGACTGAGAGCCTAGAGCTGCACACTAATGCTCTGCAGGTACTTCTGGGTAAGTCCTCCAGCCTCTCCAAAGCAGAGACTAGCCTTCCCAGCTGTCTGGTTCAAAGGGTGGCAGCTCTGTAGTGGGGCAATGGCATACTTGCCAGCACCCAGCTGGTCTCTCTCATTTTTTTGCCTTCTTGGTGTTATTTCTGGGAAGTCCACTGAAGCAGTTTGGCTGCTGGTGGAGACTGATACAGAAAGGAGCAACAAGTTCTCTTCTGAAAGAGGAATGTGTGTGCACAGGAGACCTAAGTAGCTGTAACTGGCTTCATAATCAGAGACAAGGGACGGTCTCTGCTTAAGAGTGTGGGAAGCAGCGTGACTTTATTGGCCTTGAATTGCAGAGGAAACCCTGCTGCAGTACCAGGACCTGGCCTCTTCTCTTCAGCTCCTGAAAGCAGAGCATTTCAATGCTGGTTTGGAGTTGGTACACCAGATCAAGGAGCGTCTCTTTGCAGTTCTCTGGCACTCCACACAGGTGAAGTCCACATGCCCATTAGCGGCTTATCTTGCTCTGGTCCAGTTTGATCTTGGGCAAATGTAGAAAAATGCTTGATCAGCTGAGGGGATAGACTCTCGGTGCTGTGTGTATGTAGGGAAGGGGTTGGCAGCCCAGAGTACAACTCAAATCTCATATTGTCTCTCTCTTCTGGCTATTCTTCCATGCTAGCAGGATTTCCATGTTGGGCTCCAGACTTTGGTAGATCCTGGTCAGAGAAAGGTGAAACTCTCAAATGTGCCTACTTCAGCCCCTGCCTGTATAGGGTGAGTTTTCTTAGCGGGGTAACAAGGAAAGGTGGATGAGTGCAGACAAAAAGCAGATGACAAGTTTTCTCCTGTACTCGCTGACATACAAAAGAGTTATTACTTGCATCCTGTGTTGTGGTTTGAGATAACAATGTAAGTGACATAGTGGTGTAGGGAGATCAGCAAAACCTCCACTTTGTATGCAGCTGTGGTCAAGAAAGCTCCATCACTGGTAGACCCAGTTATGGAGGTTCCTCTCCTTGAACTCTCTTGAGTTTCTCTGGAGAGTAGTATCAGAGATCTAGAACATGTCTAGATGAAAGAAGCAAGAATAAGGACATACATGGGGGGAGATGGAAGGGCCTGATATTTATTTTAAGAAGGGAATGGAGAAGAGGTGACACAGCTGTAAAACAGTGTGTTGAGAGATGAAATGGATGGTTTGTTGTTTCCCTGTTCTAGCATACTGAGCTGGCAGATGTTAAGTATGATTGGAAGGTGATGAGTTTGAAACAATGTCCATTCCTGTATGACATGCTGTTTAAACCAAGGAACAGAATTGGCATCTGCTATCCCAGTGTGACCAATCCCCTCTGACAGCCGCTGTGTTTCTAGGAGCTGAATGGGGTGCTGGGTGTTGCAAGAAAGAATGACAACTGAGTCAGCTTGTTGGCCCAGTCACAGGTGGCTGTCTGACACAGCCCTGTGCTGCACGCATGGAGAAGGCCATTTAATCACCTTCTCCTTAGGTGCATCTGCATGGCTGCTGTGTCCCTGAGACATGGCTTTGGATGGGGATGCTGAGGTGATGGTAGTAGGGGAGGAGGAGGGTGGTGTGAGGCTGGGTTGTGGTTGCTGCTCACAGCCAAGGCTCTGCTCTGATGTTCTTCTCAATAGGCCAAAACGTACCATCTTGTGTGACTCCCCCAACACAGATGAAGGTGGCAAAGAGGTTGAAGATGAGGAGTATGAACCGCAGTGGCAGGAAGACTATGATGATGATGATGACGACCTTGATGAAGACAACTTTCTGTTTGATGATGAGTCAGATAACCTTGATTGTGACTCATACTTTGATGATGATGATGCCTATGACTAGGAGTGGGCTGTCACCCAGCCTGCCAGCCTGGACCTCTGCCTCTACTCTGTCTCGACCAGTTTGTATTAGTGTCTTTCCTCAAAGACAGTGAGAAGCTCTCAGGCAGAACAAAGAGACATTTTCTCTGGGAGCTACTCACTCAGTGACTCTCCTTTAATATGCAGAAACATTGCTCTGGACAAATGGGCTGTGTTACTGTGGCCACCTCTCTCAGAAAGACAACTCCTCACCTTTCTCCCTTGTCTCCATTTCTGCCTATAGGTATCTAATTGAGTTAGAAAGTCACAGTCCAGCTGCAAAGGGAGGACTGTTTGCCACCATTTAAAGGACTGTTCAGTGTCCTTGGGCATGCTCTCCCTAAGGACGGGGCACAGGAGAGCATGGCATGTGTCCTAGCATGGCACTGGTTAATCCAGCCAGGGTCTAGAAACACTGTAAAGCGATGTGTTTACACTCAAGTCAAAGCCTCCCATCTGGAGCTGGTGGGATTCCCTCCAGAGCCACAGATGGATGTCGTTCAGTGCATTCCTCTAGTTGAGGGGGACAGCTTTTTTGCTGTTCGTTGGAGTTGTCTTTTCTGCTACGAAGCAGGATGGGCTGCTATGAATGCCACAAGTTTGCAGGACTGTTTTTAAGTGTATAAATGTATGCACGCACACATAGATGATATATACATATATATATATATATGCAGAGGTTGTTCAGATAATACTTTATGTTTGCAAAAAAGAAAACCCTGAGGAACAAGAGTTGAAAAAAGTTCTGTTTAAAAAAGAAACAGTTTTCTTCTAGCACAAGACTCCTTGTTGTCTTATGGGGACCACGGGTGTGAAGGGAGAGCAGGACATTCTTGAGTGAGGAGGATGTGACCTGGATGTGCTCCTCCTAGGAGTTATTTATGAAATTGGTATGCATTTGGGTTCCTCACCCAGGCCATGCAGTCTGCCCTGCAAAGTGGCTTTTCCTTCCTGGGCAGCTGAGGGAACAGTAAGAGGTATGGGGAGGGATAGGAAACAGGGCAGGGGACCAGACCACACAGAGTGATGGGGCTGGTGTTTCTGGGGGCAGATGTGAGACAGGATGCCTGCATGTTGATGGAGGTGGTAACGTCTGGTGCCCAGCAGAAGGCAGATATGGGACTGCTATTGGGGCTTGAGGGGTGATTTGGAGGTTTATGGGATTGTTTTGGAGATACAAGGCTCTTCCCAGACCTTGGGTATCATCTGTGAGGGATGTGGGGTTGTTAGGGGATGCTGGGCAGGGGACAACTGCCAGGGGCAGAACAGGGAGAGAGGACTGATTTTTCTGCTACCCCACCACTCGCTTGCTCCTAGTCCTGCAGACTCCCAGAGTCTGTCATGGTGCAAGTCCCAACCCTGCTGCCTTGATGCAGCCAATGGGTTCCCTGCCCCACAACCAGAGAGTGACACCTCTCTGGGCCCTCTCCTCAGTGGGAGGGATGTGGTGGGGATGCCCAGCCAGCCTCATCTTCCCCAGTGTGACCAGTCCTTGCAGGAACAGCCTGAATTCCCTGGGGTTGTTGGGGGACAGAGCAGAACATCCTACGTCCCTAGGTTCCTCATGCGGAGACTCATGCCTGGAATTCCTCATCCACTGGCTCCTGGATGCCTGCTTGAAACCCAAAAAGTCAGAAGGATTTAAGGTCTTACTTTCATGGACGATATTTGTACTGAAAATCAAGATCAAGCCTTGAATCTTCTGCTCCGTGGGAGGTTTCTGTCCTCCCTGAGCTCGGCTTAGGACACCTGTGTTATGGTTTGGTGGTGTGCTGCCCCAATCAAACTGCTCATGGACACTGTCCCTGGAGCAGGTCATACCAGGCACTTGGCATCAAAAGTGAGAGCCCTTTGGGGCTCACACCCTCAACACCTCATTGGTAACTGGAAAAAATGATCAGCAGTATTTCACCGGCAACTGGACCATGGCCTGTGTTGCACAACTGTGGGGCTTCCCATTTATTCTACACCTCTGATGTCTCTTCACAGCGCCAGACTAGTCAAGCTCAACAGGGTCTTCTTTCCCTGGCAATTCTACCAAACCTGTTCTCTTGGCTGTGGTTTTGCTGGAATAGTAAGTAGGGACAGTGGGAATCTCATTCATCCGTTCATGCACATCACTGTGCATTTGAGGAGGCATTTGGCTATTTATTGATCACACATAAATGACACATTTCTTTTCCGGGCTAAGTACAGTGGCCTGTCCACCTAGGTAAAGCTGGTTGATTTTGTTGGCAGATAAGATTGTGCAGCATGATTACCAAATTCCCTTTTATTCCCTGCCTACTATCCCTGCTACCTCCATTACTTCCAATGAGCATCCATTTCCCTAGATCATGACAACCCATCAATGTAATTTATTTAGTCAAATGAGTTTGCACATAACTTGCAAATATATGTATAATATCTACAGATTTGCTACCTGCACTCCTTCCTTCTTTCACCCTCCTTCCTTCTTTCACCTTCCCCTTCCTCCCTTCCTTATTTCCCTCCATCCTCACTGCACTTCCTTCCTTCCTTTTTTCCTTCTGTCCTTCCTATATTCCTTCATTTCTTTCTACTTTCCTTCCTACCTCCTCCTTTCTCTGTCCTTACCTTATGTACTTACCTACATACTTCAACTCCCTTTTTCCTGCCCTCCTGCCTTCTTGACTTTGTGCTTTCCTCTACTCCTCCTTGCCCACTTCCCTGCCTTCCTGACTTCTTTCCTTAATTACTATCGTCTTTCTTCTCTCCCTACTTTCCTTAACACCTCCTTCCTCTCTACCAGCCTGAATTACTTGCCTGCCTTCTCTCCTGCCTGCTTGCTTTCTTTTACCTTCCTTCCTTCCTTCATTCCATCCATCTTCACCTCGCCTTCCCCTTGCCTTTCTTCCCCCTCACCTTCCTGCCTTCCTTCTTTTCCTTCCCCCTTTCTCCCTTCCTTATTTCCCTCTGTCCTTGGTTTACTTCCTACCTTCCTTCATTTTTTCATTCCTTCTTCCTTCCAGTGTTTCCCCTTTCCTGTCGTCTTCTTCCCCTTTCCTGTCGTCTTCTTCCCCTTTCCTGTCTTCCTCATTATATCCTAATTTTCCCCCTTCCCCCTCCTTTTTGCCCCCCTCCCTTTCTTCACCTGCTGTGGGTCTGCAGACTTGAGGGCTGTGGTGTGCAGGTGGTGGCAGCTGGGGAGACCTGACATCCAAGGGTCCACTGCGGAGCTGTGCCCATCTGCTTGGGGGACTGGCAGCATATGTGTGTGTATTTATATATCTCTATTATGTATTTCCCACTAACAATTCTTCATCCTGATCAGCCAATGAGAAAAACAGGATGAGGCCATTGGTGCTGCTTGGTTTTGCGTGAGTGGAGTGTTTCTAGCTCTGTGGATATGTATGACTGGTTGTGTGTTATTTATACTTGTGTTTTATACTTGTGTGTGTGCCTACAGGGAATACCTGCTTAGCCTCAGTGCTGGTTGGATTTGGGGGCATGGAGCTGCAGCAGCCTCGTCTCGATGTCTCTCTCTCTCATTGGATTTGGCTTAACCTAACACGCAGAAGCTAGAAGCAAGGGCAGACTATTTGCAAGGTTTACAGAGACGTTGCCTGCACTTGTAGGGAGTTAGGAAAACCAAAACTCATTTTTCACTGGTAAGATTTACCCTCAGGCCTCCCAAGCAGAGTCTGTAGGAGTGAAGCAGTACCCGCAGTAGTGGAAGACAGAGTTAGGGACCACTCAAGTCCATTAGATGTGCATTAAGTCGATGGGACCAGATGGGATGCATCCAAGAGTATGGAAAGAGCTGGCAGAGACCATGAGGCCACTCTTCATCACCCTTAAAAGGTCATGGTAATCGGGAGATGCTCCCAGTGGCTGGAAAAAGGCAGACAGTATATCCATTGTCATGAAGGACAATCCAGGAAACGAGGCCAGTCAGCACCACCTCAGTCCTTGGGGAAGATATGGAATGGCATATTGGCTGCACCAAATTGCCAGGTTCTCTGACAACACTATAAAATTGATAGTTCATCAAGAAGGTATTGAGAATTAATTTAGAAAGTTGTGGATTGCTCCAGGAGGAAGGGAAGAGAAAGTTCCATCAATTTGGACCCAAAAGCAGTCATGATGATTCCAGAAGCAGTTTGTGGTGAGGCTGTAGTCTTGGAATGGAAGATTTCTGCTCCAAATATCATCTTTCTGAGACACAGTGATTGGAGGAAGGAGAAATTTTTGCATTGGACTAGGTTGCTGTGTCAGGGCCATAGAATTGCCAGCTTTGAAAAGGACAAAATTAATAACAACTGCAGTGAATGTTATAGGGGCATTCTGCACAAGAAGCTTGTTAGTACTTTACCATTAAGAGCAAATGTCTACCCCGGGAAGGAATTTCTAGCACAGTGTAGACGGGAAATTCAAGTTAAGATCTACTGGTGTTGTCAAGCTGAGAGTGAGCTGCCCACATGTTAGTAGGTGTTGCCCTGCAGATCAGGAAGCCAGGATCAAAAGACATTAATCAACAGTGTGTTCTACTGGCTGGGGGAAACCAAAAAAGGGGTTGGAA
>NW_009597344.1:15560-27428 GCF_000690535.1 Cariama cristata
CCACTCCCAAGAGGACTGGCAGGATTTTAACAAACCACTCCCCGCACAGAGGACTGTGTTCCACAATCCCAAGCACTGAAGCACCTAGCATCATGTCCAAGCCCATGCTCGTGGGGCTGGGGGATGCCTGCTCAGCAGACCGTGCTCCTTAGTCCTGGGATACTGCAAGCCTGGGGATCACCGTCCCAAGGATACTGGCAAGGCACACAGCCACACACAAAGCAGGGTGCCCTGGCCCATCGTAGCAGTGGGGCCCAGGGATCCTCCAACAAAACACCGTGTCCGGCACTGGTGTACCGGCGGGGCACTTACGCTATTGGAAATGCCACCTCCCTTGGCAAGGAAGTTAGGGCTAGGATTAAGGGTTTAGGAATAAGTTTACAGTTCAGGTTAGGGAACTGGGTTAGGATTAGGGTCATTAGGGTTACAGTTAGGGTTAGGATTAGTGTAAGGTTTAGGTTGCAATTAGGGTTAAGGTTCAGGGTTAGTGTTGTGGTTAGGGAGGTATTATATTAGTGTTAGGGTTATGGCTATTAGGATGAGCGTTAGGGATAGGGGTTAGAGTGAGGTTAAGTGGTAAGGGTTAGTGTTATGGTTTGGGATAGGATTAGGGTTTAGGGTTAGGGTTATCCATCATCCTCACCCAGAAACTAACTCTAGCTAGAGCCCGAGTCTAAAATTAACAACTGTCAGCTAGGCCTCATGCTGAAGTCCTGCACGTGGTTCCTGCACATTAGATCCTGCACCTGAGTTGGGGCAATCCCAAGCACAAATACAGGCTGGATGGAGAATGGATTGAGAGCAGCCCTGCGGAGAAAGACTTAGGGATGCTGGTTGATGAGAAGCTCACCATGACCTGCCAATGTGCACTTGCAGCCCAGAAAGCCAACCGTACCCTGGGCTGCGTCCAAAGCAGGGTGACCAGCAGGTCGAGGGAGGGGATTCTGACCCTCTGCTCTGCTCTGGTGAGAGCCTCCCTGCAGTACTGCCTTCAGCTCTGGGGTCCTCAGCACAAGAAGGACACGGACCTGTTGGAGCGAGTCCAGAGGAGGCCACAAAGATGATCTGAGGGCTGGAGCACCTCTCCTGTGAAGATGGGATGAGAGTTGGCTTGTTCAGCCTGGAGAAGAGAAGGCTGCGGGGAGACCTTAGAGAAGCCTTCCAGTGCCTAAAGGGGCCGACAAGAAAGCTGGGGAGGGACTTTTTACAAAGGCATAGAACAATAGGACAAGGGACAATGGCTTTAAACTGGAAGAGGGAAGATTTAGATGAGGTATGAGGAAGAAATTCTTTCCGGTGCGGGTGGTGAGGCAGTGGCACAGGTTGCGCAGAGAAGCTGTGGATGCTCCATCCCTGGAAGTGTTCAAGGCCAGGTTGGATGGGGCTTTGAGCAACCTGATCTAGAGGAAGGTGTCCCTGCCTGTGGCAGGGGGGTTGGAACTAGGTGATCTTTAAGCTCTCTTCCAACCCAGACTGTTCTATGTTTCTATGATATGACTCTGTGAAGGTGGCCAGGACCAATAGCTTCTGTAGGCGTCACTGTCCCTTTGTAGTCCCTTCGTGTATGATTTAGTTTAAGGGTCATTAGGTTTAGGGTTTGTGAATAGTGTTAGAGAGGGCATTAGAGTTATGGTTAGGGTTTAGGTTTAAGGTGTAAGGTTTGCATTGTCCCGCACCCTCACTCAAGCACTAAACCTAGACAGAGCTATGTTCAAAACAGACACTCACAACCTACGTTTAGGGTTAGGTGTTAGGGTTATGATCATTAGGGTTGCACTCATTAGGGTTAGGGTTAGGGCTAGAGTTACTGTTAATAGGGTATGGGTTAGGTGGTAGGATTAGGATTAGGTTTACGGTCATTTTTGTTAAATTTAGGATTAGAGTTAGGGTAATAGTTAGGGTTAGATTTAAGGTAAGTGTTCAAGGGTTAGGGCTAAAGTTAGGCTTATAATTTCATTTAGGGGTAAAGGTTAGGGTTAACTTTAGGGTTAGGGTTCTCAGGGTTAGAGTTTAGGGTTCTTCCGGTTAGGGCTAGGATTACTTTTAATAGAGTAGTTAGGGTTAGGTGGTAGGGTTAGGGTTATGGTCATTTTGGTAAAATTTAGGGTTACAGTTAGGCCCTTAAGGTTAGGGGTTAGGGTCAAGGTTAAGGTTAGTAATTCAGTTTAAGGAGCAGGGTTAGGGCTAAGGTTAAGGTTATAGTTTCGGTTACGATTAGGGTTTAGGCATTAGGGTTAGGTTTAAATGTTAGTTTTAGTGATATGGCTACAGTCATTAAGGTTAATGTTACAATTATGGTTAGGCTTAGGGTTATGGTTGGAGTTTCAATTGTTAGGGTTAAGTTTAGAGTTAGGCTTAGGGTTTAGGGGTTACAGTCATTAAGGTTGGGGTTAGGGTCTTTGTTAGGAATTTGGTTAGTGGTTGGCTTAGGCTTATGGTTAGGTTTTATTTTTTTGTGGAGTATAGTGGAAGTGTGATTGTTGAGTAGGATGCAAGGCGAAGGTAGAAGAACAACCCTAGCAGTGACAGTATGGCAAGGGTTGTGGCTGTTGTGGTCATTTCAGGTTTAGTAAGTTCTTCGATGATAAGTCACTTAGGCAGGAAGCTTGTTAGAGGAGAGTCCTGCTAGGAAGAATAAGACTAATATTAAAGTTATATTTAGTATGGGGGTTTTTTGTTCATGAGGTTATTATTGTTGCTAGTTTTAGAACTTTGGTTGCATTGAGGGCGAGGAATATTGTGGCAGTTCTTAGGAATTAGAAGTAGAAAGTTAGTAGGAGGAGTTTGGGGCTGTAGATAATAATTATGGCTATTCAGCCTAAGTGGGAGATGGATGAGAATGCTAAGATTTTTCAAATTTGTGTTTCATTTTGTCCTATTCAGCCTTCTAGGGCTGCTGAGGCAATGGCTATGGTGGTTAATAGGGTTGGATTGAGTGAGTTAGGAAGAGAATGGTGATTGGGGGGCATGTAATGCCGCGACCCGAAAAGAGCTCATTAGGACGAGCTCCCTCCCCTTGGGATCAATGACCAAGTTCGTAATTCCCTTGTACTGAATTAAGGTGAAACGACACCATCCAACCAGTTTTGTGATTTACTAATACAAAATACAAAATACAAGGCGTGTGGGTAGATACGATAACTCAATGACAACTACTGAACTGGTTGATGTAACTTAATGAACAAGTCCCATGCTGCAGGTTTTACTTAAAACGAGTCATAAAGAGAAAGAGAGGAGGAGAGAGAAAGATGGAGAGAGACAGATAAAGAAGATTTCACTACCTGTGGATCCAGCGGCATCCCACTGATCCTCTTTCTTCCAGTGTCTTGGTGGTGGGGCTCCCATCCCAGCTTCTGGTGTTACGCTTTTTATATAGTTCAAGTTCCAAAATCTCTGCCCACTTCCAGGAAACTTCATGCATATGCATGATGGGCATAATGCCATGTGAGGGTGGGTGTGGTCCAGTCCGGCGCAGGCCTAGTGCATCCTGGGTGGTTGCAGGGAGACTGTTTCAGTGGTCGCATCAGACAAGACCCTCCCCAAGGTTGACGAATTAGCACTCTGCACATGCGCCATTAGTTGTTGTCCAGTTCTTTGCAGGGACGGAAACCATTGTTTGGTTCTTCTTTGTGGTATCAAAACCACCGAGGCTACGCGCAAGTCTTTTGCAAGTCTTTTTGCAAGAGTCTCTTGCAAGGTCTTGTGATGGTCAAGGGACCCTTTATCATCTGGTGTCTCAAAACAACTAACTGAAGGAGACTTAATGCCTGTTAGTGGTAAGCAGCGTGTTTTCTTTTGGGCACATTTGAGGGAGGCAGACCAGTGAGTCATGCCCCACAAAGATGGGGGGTGGTTCCCTGTGTTAAGTACCCTGAAACTGGAGGTAACTGCTCTGGTGCAACTGCCAGGAGACAGCGACGTCCTGTGCCCGATCAAAGCACAAAGTTAACTGAGTCTGGGGGATACCCTGATACCCCTGACACCTTCTGGAATGTTCAAGAAGGAGCTTACTGCACATGTGCAGGCATGCAAATGAGTGTCCGTCTCTGGGAGGAGCCCAAGAGACCTCCGACCACATAAAAAGGCGATTGGCCCTCAGCCATGAGGCGCACTCCTCCTCCCTGCCCCTTGGTGGAGCGACTGACCAACTGACTGAGAGCACTCTGATTCATAGTCTGAGAAGAGGTTGCTGGATCCATGGGTAGTGATCCTATCTCTTTGTTTTCTCTCTTTCTTTCTTTCTCCTTTTCTCTTTCTATTTCAGATTTTTTTGTAAGAACTTGCCTAGTCTTTTTGTTCCTTCCACCACAGTTTTATGGAAATTTTGTAATAAAATTAATTATTCTTTTTTTCTACTGATACCAAAGGGTTAAATAATTCAGCTAAATTAACAGAAAAGCAGGCACATTCTTTAGCCTGGCATCTCAAGGTTGGGAAGCATCAAGAAAAAGAAGACATGATAGAAGTAGGGAGACTGTTATCTAAGTCAGTAGGTAAGAATGCAAAAAGGGACCTCCAAGAGAGGGAGTCCTAGACGTGAAGGGAGCCAAGCTGATAACACGTTACAGCCCACAGACATCAACAATAAAGTGGCTGAGAGCAGGACAGAGGTAATTGTGGTAGTGGGAGATCGCGACCTCCAACTCAAATGGCCCCCCTGAAAGAGGGCAAAACCCCACTTGGGGAGCACGCGCAATTAATAGAGAGGCTTCATTAGTGCTTACTGAGGATGCGTACGAATTTACATTAGTAGTGAGAAACTTACAACCAATAATATGTAGTGTACTATGAATATGCAAATGTCTCATAGTATATGATGTGTATCTTCATTTTACTCACGCTGCATGCTTGGAGGAGCGATCCCCCATGCACTCAGCGTTGTAATAAACTAATGTCAGCTTTCTAAACTATCATTTGGTTTAGAGAGTTTTCTTGGTTACAATTTTCGGTAACACTATCTCTGGAGAGCCTGTGTTTTCTCCTACGAACTGCGCAGAGTATTGTAAAAGACCACCTCTCCCCACCCCTGCCAAGCAGGACAGGACTGGTCCGCAAGAGTCCTTTTCAAGGTCCACAAGAGTCTTTTGCAAGGTCTGCAATCGTGTGCAGCAAAGCTCACATCTTATGTACCAAAATGTTTAAGGCAAATGCCTACTCATCTGTCTGCCGCAGGGCGGAATTTAATTATTGTTGATAGTAGTAGAGCAGTGATTAAAGATGAGTTTTGAAGTACTTCTGGGAATCAGAAGTGGAATGGGACTAGTACTAGTTGATTGCAATTGCTATTTTCAGTAGGAGGCAAGGTGTTGGGTGGCTTAGTTGGGTAATGGCTCATTGGCCTGTGGGTCAAGTGTTGGTTATGCTTGAGAAGAGGACTAATGCTGAGGCGGCTGCTCGTACTAGGAAGTATTTGATTGCGACTTCAATGGCTCATGGGTGGTGGGCTTTGGAGATGAGGGGAATGATAGCGAGGGTGTTAATTTCTAGTCCTGTTCAGGCTATGATTCAGTGGTTGCTTGAAATTGAAATGGATGTTCCTAGGAGTAAGCTTAGGGAAGAGATTCATTTTGTATGTAGGTTCATTTAGTAGGGGAAGGGGTTAAACCATCATTTTCAGGGAATGGGCCCAATAGCTTTTTAGCCAACCCTGCTAGAAAATAATATCGAGGAAGTATGGAGAGTTTTGAGCTCTTCTGTCTAGGTTCAACTTCTACTTTTCTAAATCTTCCTTAGGAAATGAGAGGGCTGGTATAGCTCTACGTTCACCTTACCATAATGATCCTTGATGTTTACGCATGTTTCCTTAAATAACAAGGCAGGCCTGCACAGCAGATTGGTACGCCGGTATGTCAAATGTGTAGTGCTAATGTCAGTGGCAGGAAGTTTTTCCAGAGGAGTTGTATGAGTTGGCTGTAGCGCAGCTGTGGCCAGGAAGCACGCATTCGCAAGAAGCCTGAGAAAAGGAGTAGGACTTTTGTAGCCAAGGCCACTGGAAATAGCTCGGGGGGGAGGGGAGAGGTTTAGTGAATTTGGGTTTAGGAAAAGGATAGTAGTTAGTGTACTTATCAGTATGATATTTTTGTATTAAGCTAGGAAGAACAGGGTGACTAGTCCTGTGGCATACTCTATATTGAAGCCTGATACTAGCTTGCATTCACCTTCCAAATAAGCTTCTTAATGAGTAGTTTTACTCCATTTGCTACTGGCTGTAATAATCTGAAGGGGCCTACAATGTCTGGGCCTTTTTGGGTTTGTATGTAATTTAGGATTTTTTTGTTCTACTAATGTTAAGAAAGGTACAGCGATTAGAATTGGGATAGCATAGAATAGGGATGTAATAAGGTATTTTAAAGTAGAGGGTCAAGTCAAGAGTAGGTGTGGTGGGGAAAGAGGGGAGGTAGGGAGAGGATTTGAACCTCTGGGTAAAGGGCCTTTTCCATTTGCTGGGCTCTGCTATGCCAACAGTCCTTTTCTAGGACAGGGGATGATATGGTTGCTCTCTTGGTCGTTTAGTTGAGTTCATTCCTTAGAGGGAGGCATGCTTGTACTATTGGCCTCACTTTTCTGGTCCTTTTGTACTAGGGATAGAAACCGACCCGGATTGCGCTGGGCTGAACTCAGCTCACATAGAACTGTTAATCGTTGAACAAAATGAACCCTTAATAGTGGCTGCACCTTTAGGCTGTCCTGATGCAACATCGAAGTTGTAAACTTCCTTATCTATATGGGTTCTTGGAGGAGATTGTGCTGTTATCCCTGGGTAGCTTGGTCAACTATATTGGGTCTGGTCACTATTAGTACGGAGGAGGAGTGCTCTTCGTTAAGAGGTGTAGTCTTATTTTTGGAGGATTTGTTTTTCTCTAAGGTCATCCCAAGTAAAAAATGCAGGCAAGGGGGCATTTCCCTGGGGCAGGGGGGATAGTGAACCTGGTGGACTTGACTTGAGCTTGTGTGTAGTGGCTGCTGATTTTTAGGTTCCATAGGGGCTTCTCATTTAACCTATATATTCCTGCTTTTGCATGGGAAGATCAAGGTCACTGATTAGCTGTAAAAGATGATTAGGGTTAGGGTTAGGGCAGGTGTCACCTTCAAGACTTGGTCAGCTGTAAGCTACATTTTTGGTAAACAGTCGGGTCTTGAGTTTGCTTAGGTCCTTTTACCGATTTTAATCTTTCTATTAGATAGTCCTGAGTTGGGTTAACAGGGTGGGTTTAATATCCAATCCTGCTAAAATTGAGATATTAGTTGTAATCTGTTAATAATGTGATGATGTAAGCTTGCACTTGAGAGGACGAGGCCCCTAGTTACTCATTTTAGCATTAATTCTCCTATTATTATAGGTTAGCCTGTTGGTGATAAGGGAATTCTATTGGTTTTGGACTTTTAGGTGTGGAGCTTTGAAGGACTCCTTGGTGGTGGCTTCTTAAAAGCCTTCAGTGTGGGGAATAAAAGTTGAGTAGTTATCTGCTAGGGGAGATTCTGTTCTTTTTTAAAGGATCTGTATCCCCTTTAAATTGCTTGTGATGTACTACATGGGGGCTCAACTGAATGTCTGTGGAGGAAAATTAAGGGAGAACTTTTAGGCTCCTCTCACAGGAACCACCTATCACCCAGCTTGCTTGGCTTTTCACCTCTACTAACACGTCATCCCATTCTTTTGCAACAGAGATGGGTTTGCTCAGTGATAGCTGCTTGTAAGTAGCTCTCTTGAGTTTTGGGATAGCAAGCTTAAATTCATTTTGCTTTGTTGTTCTTGCTAAATCATGATGCAAGATATACAAGGCTTTATCTTTGCTAATTATTGCTTGGGTTTTTCATTAGTATTTCATCTTTCCCTTACGACACAAATCTCTACTGTGGCAAGGGTCTTTTCTATTGCCTGTACAAAGTGGGGAGAATGTTTTAGTTTGATGATCATTTCTAGTTGTGGTTTGGCTGGGCTAGAGTCAGGCTTCAAGTGGATCTGATGGGCAGCAGATACCTTTCAGGTGTAACCTGAAGGCTTTCAGTTTATAGCTATACCTTGGTGTGCTAAGTGCTCCTTCTGGTACACTTACGTTGTTACAGCTTAGTTAATCTTAAGTTGATGGGCATACTATCTATAGGGGTTTATAGCTTGTGAGGAAAGTGGCGGGCAGTATGTACATGCCCCAGGGATGACTTAAGGAGCTCTATTGTCCTGCTTTGCTGATAATCTGCCTTTGAGGGATGATTTCACATCTCTTTCAGTAGGTTTTCTGTTTTAGAAAATGTAGTCCATTTCTGCTGTCTCATAAACTACACCTTGACCTTTCTTGTTAGTGGGGTTGAGGCTATTATTATTTTCACCGTTCTGCTCTAACGGGAGGTGAGCTGTCAATGGCAGTACGTAGTCTGTGTTGGTGAGGGACGGTTGGGTGGCTTGTGGGTTAGCAATTCTAGAACAGGCTGCTGTTCTAGAATTTAAGGCACCACCGAGTCCTTAGAGTTTTAAGAGTTTGCACTTGTAGTTCTCTGGTAGGTACTCTGGTAAAATATTAAGATTTAGGGCTAGGCATAGTGGGATATGTAATCCCAGTTTGTGTCTTAGCTTTCGTGGAGTTTAATTAATCGTGGATGCTAAGATCATCTGGAGGGTGGCTTTAGGTGCATCTTAGGCTTATGACAGATCAGTTACATTTTGATCTTAGTTGTCTTGATAACGTTACCACTCTTTATGCCATATTACAGTCAATTTGGGTCTCTCGTGTGACCACGGTGGCTGGCACAAGATGTACCAACCTTAGGTGTCGCTGTAAGTCAGGTTTACACTTACTGCTTTTTTGCTTAACTAACAATTTGCTTAATTGTTAGTTACTGCCGAGTACCCATGAGGGTGTAGCTAAGCAAGGCACCTTGGACTACGACTTGGGTGTGCCTGGTGCCCACTCCTTTTGATTTAACAAGGCGATCAAGGGCATTTACACCGTGGTGCAGATACTTGCATCTATACGTTTAGGAAGAATTAATGGTAAAGTTTGGACTATGTCTTTTGCCCTTGGGTGTGTGCAGTGACCATCTTGGCAGCTTCAGTGCCATGGGCACTTCAGTGCTACAAGAACTGGTGTTTGTTTGTTTCTTGTTTGCTTTCTGTTGTTTGTTGCTTGATGGTTGCTTTTTTCCTGTTTTTTGTTTGGTTTTATGTTATTTGTTGATTGTTGGTTGTTTGTTGGTTGTGCACATGTAGGGCAGTTTCTTTAAGTTGTGGTGCATTGTGTATGAAAGTTGTATTTAATTTATTAATGCGATTCCAGTGGTGATGATATGTGAAAAAAGTGTAAATGAAATGTGTGTTAACAACATGGTGAATATTTGGTTGAAAGTTACTGGTGGTGTTTAGGATTTTAGAGGAAGTGTGAAAGTAAGCAATTATGTCCTGCAAGCATTCACTAAATAGCAGTATAAGTAAGACTGCATGGGCACACCATAACCAAATGTAAACCAAAGTGCATCAGTGTTAAGATGATTCCCCATATACTCCAACCATCTGATTAAGTAATCATTGAGGACTAGCATTAGGCCACAACGCATTGTATGCTCAGGCTTAAATTGATCTCACCAGAGCCAGATCCAAAATAGAAAACCCTCCAGTTAGGGCTTCCACACAGAAGGTGCCAGGATTGAAAGATGTAGGCAGCTCTCACCTTCCCTTGGCAGCCACTTCACAGCCCCTCCAACACTGGGGCTCTGCTCTTGCTCTACCACCTAACCCTGAACCTCATCAGAGCCCAGCTCCAAAATGGACACCCAGCACCTGGGGTTCCCACACAGAAGTGGCAAAGATGCCAAGCTGTTGATGGCCCTCACCTTCTCTTGGCAGCTCCTTCACTGCCCGACTGACACTGGGGCTCTGCACTTGCTCTACTACCTCACCTCAGCCAGAGCCTAGGTCCAAAAGAGAAAAGTGTCAGCTGCTGCTTACAGATGGAAATGGTCAGGGCTGAAAACTGGTGATGGACCCAGGCTGCATTTGGCAGCCCATTCACAGCCTTACCAATGCTGGTGCTCTATGCTTGCTCTACCACCTTACCCTCAACCTTGCCAGAGCACAGCAAGAAAACAGACAGCTGCAGACTAGAGCTTACACACAGAAGTGGTCAGGACTGTAAGATGTTGGTGGCCTTCACCTTTTCTTGAGAGCACCTTCACAGCCCCTCCAACACTGGGATTCTACCATTGCTCTACCACCAAATCCTCAACCTTGCCAGAGCCCACGTCCAAAACAGACACTCAGCATTTCACAAAGAAGGCTGCAGGACTGAAAGCTGTTTGTGGCCCTCACCTTCCCTTGGCAGCTCCCTAACAGCCCAACCAACACTGGAGAATCTGCGCTTGCATTACTACCTAATGTGTTCATGCACCTACTATCTCACACTAGCCAGCGTGCTGGTATAAAAAAGGGAAAAAAAAAAACAAAAACCACAACCCTCTAATCGAGGAGTCTGACACAGAAGGTGTCAGGACTGAAAGCTGTTGGTGACCCTCACCTTCGCTTGGAGGCCCCTTCAGAGCCCTACCAATACTGACACTCTGTGCTTGCTCTACCACCTTAACCTCAGCCTCACCAGACCTCAGCAAGAAATTGGACAGCCGCCGACTAGAGCTTGCACACTTCACTGCCCCACTGACACTCTGTACTTGCTCTACTATTTCAACACCACCCTCACCTCAACCAGAGCCTAGGTCCAAAAGAAGAATCTGCCAGCTACTGCTTACAGACAGAAGTGGAAAAGAAGTAGCTGAGAAAATTATCTTCTAAAAAAGTCCTGCTTCAAGTTGCCACAGAATATAACCCCAGAGCTCCATCCTCTGGTTCCACCACTTAAGAAAACAAACAAAATAACCTCATCAAAATAATACATATGGAAAGAAAGGCATTGCTGAAACCCCTCACCCCCATTACAATCTTTATGTAGTGTCTGCATCACTGAGGAAAAAGCAATTTTCAAAGCAATTCCTCTCCTTGCACATCCATGTTTTAACATAACCAGATTGGACTTTCATAATGTTGTTCTGTGCAGCTCCTTTTTGGTCTTAACAAATCTATATGTTCCTTGCAAAAGATGTTTCAACACCTTCGTTACCCTTGTCTTCTGAACTTGCTTCCTAGCCAGAGTCTTCATTGGTAGACTTGCACTCCTCTTCCTCGTCATCTATCAAGTGGTCATTATGGTTGTATTCATTTGGTTCATCACCATCTTTCTCCACAGCCCTTTTTCCTGTGGGGACAAAAACGTCGTCTATTCATGAATCATATAAATACAGAATGAAAGAGACCTCCCAGAGACCATCAAGTTAGTCTCCCTCCTCAAGAGGAGAGGGAATCAACTAAAGCACCCTACCCAATGCTGACAATTTGGGGGTTGGTGTTGAGGACTCTAATGAAAAGCTGTGCCATCTCTCTCTGACCTCTATTACAGCACTTACCCATCTGATCACTTAGAAAGTTTTCCTTCCTGGCCTTAATCCCAGCCTCTTGTTACAGAGGAACCAGAAGACTTTACCTGTCTCTCTGCAGCATCTTTTATATCTTTCCTCTTTTTTTCCCCAAATTTTCTTTAGCCTGGACTGTACACTACTTTTACTTTCCCCTTCAGCTGTCCTGCCTTCTTTCTGTGTGTCTGATCATTGATGCTCTTCTCTGGAACTCAAGCCTTTTTCACAAGGTCATGGCCCAAAGAAAGGTCCAGGTAAGGCATTGCCCATTCTGGGCAGATATAAGGTACTGCTGCCTGGTTAACCTACAATCATCTGGTTAATAAAATAAACCACTAGGATTGCTTTTCATAATTACTGTTCCTGAAATATAGCCAAAGTACATTCAGTTGTCATGTATTACAGCCTGTCCTG
>NW_009597345.1:0-3123 GCF_000690535.1 Cariama cristata
CTGCAAGGTGTGGAGTCTGGTCTGTGTCTTCCCTGCGTGGCTGCAGAAAGGCAGCGAGAGAAAGAGCTTTGCTACCATATACTACATCTGCGTGGGCCCTGCGTGGCTGCAGCAAGGCAGCGAGAGAAAGTGCTTTGCTACCATATACTACATCTGCGTGGAGTGATGTTGCCAGCTAATACAGGATGTGTGGTGTCTCAGGAGTAAAAGGTTTAAACCTTTACACCATACCTTTAAACAAACACTGAGTTTGTCTGTGCCTTGTGCAACAAAGCATGTGTGCACAATCCAAGTACAACATTCAAAATGCATTCAGAAAGTGGTTTGACACCCAGAGACAGATTTTCAGCTGGTGTAAACTGGCTCTTGAAATCCAGAGAGACCTGCTAGTTTGTGCCAAATGAGGGCATGGTTTGTTGAGTTTAGGAAAATGAAAAGAATGATGACTGGCTATTAATCCTTGCTCACAGTCTTCAGGGAATATATGAGACCAGGGTTCAGCTAATCGGTGGCCAAGAGGAGCTTAGAGAAATGTGAAGGTCGGGTTAACATCTGTGCTGTATCCCCTTACACCAAATCTTTGCAGTAGTTCAGATGATAATCTGTCTCTGCCAGGAAAGACCATATTACTAAATGGCTAATTCTGCATAAGCTCACGTCATATAGCTTTTTTGCTGTGTTTTCAGTGCACCAGGGCGGTGAAATTCTGCTTGTCTACAGGTGTCTCCAATAGAGTATAGAACATACGTGATCAGAATATTGCAAAGCATTAAGTCTTTTTTCTTTTCTTTCAAAGCTTTCTATCTATAAACATGGAGCTAGTTCACAAGGCTTGAATGTGGTTTGTAGGATTAGGATTTGAATGCAAAAGAAGTGAATGATTAAGTAAAAATGCAAAATGCTGCTGCATAGTGTGTTCTCTTTAAATTAGGAGACAAGAACCTGAAATTATTACACACTGAAAATTTCAAGAGACAATGACCAAATCTTTGTAAGAAGAATATACATCATTAATCCTTTTACTGATGCAGTAAGTTCAAGTAAGAGTCACTAATTTAGCACTAGGATTGTCCATTGTGTTGAACTACATGAACTAATCTGGCAACTGCAACTAGAAGCGGACAAGTCAACAAGTGTTTAATTGATTTCAGAGAATTGATTATCCATAAAATTGATCAGAGAGGCATTTCCAGTTCCTCCTCTCAGAATACAACTGGGTAGCTGTAGGACCCAAACCCCTCAGCAGTTTGTCAGCCCGTAGTCTGTTTTGGGTAATTTTCATGCGTTAACATTACAGAATTGCCTTACATTTAAGAATCAAGTAAGCACATTGCAAGCAAGGGATTTATTTCAAATCTTGGACTTTATGCTAAGGAAGTGTGCTATTCAGCATATACATAGCCTGCAGATTTTGGAACAGTTCTCTATATGTAGGTATCAGAAAGCGGTTTACTAATCCAGTGTCTCAAAGAAAGCATTATTCTTCTTTAGGAGTTAAGTGTTTCCACAGACCATTCAGTTTACTACAATAACTGCTCAAGGTTAAGCCAGCACAAATACTGATGTAGTATGGCAAAATTCAATAATATTTAAAAAGTGCTGCCTTTCCCTTTTGAAACTGTCATGCAAAAGACAAAAGACAGTGGTGTGGAAAGGAGCCGTGCTCTACAATTTAAGCATTCTGCCCTGTGTCATTAGTACGTAAGACCTATTCTACAGGCAGATGGATTGCTTTTAATATATGGTCTTGTGTAATCATTTCCTTTTGATTACCATTCCTAGGCAGCAAGCATACAGCAGAGTTTTCAAGATGCATGTGCATAGTCAGTATATATATTTTTTTTGTCTTCCTAATGTGTCCAGAACCCACAAACAGCAAGGTGAAACATCAGCACAAACCATCACTCAAGAATGAAATGGAGAAGCAAACGACACTGTCCTAACTGAAAACAATGGCAGATCTCCCGTTAACTCAAATGGGAGTAGAAGACATATCTCTGTATGGGTTTTATTATTACAAAATGCCCTCTCCTTTCTCTTCAGACCCTTCCAAAAAATACCATCAAATGTGGTTGTATGTAATATAGTTATGCAAATATCAAATGAACTCTATTTCCTTCGGAAATTTCTTTCCCTCCTTTTGAAAACTGCTAACTGAGTGAACACATTTTAAAACAAGAGCACCTGTAGTCCCTGTTAAATAAAAAACCAAAACCCATTAGTGTAATGAACACTTGTATCACATTAGTGAGATCATTATCTGAAGACACAGATACCTATCGCTCTGAGCAGGACAGGGGAAAGGAAGGTGACCACTGCTTTGAACCACAGAGCACAGGAACGAAGCAGTAAAGGAGAAAATCCATGTAATTTTTGACAGGTGGTGTTTCCTCTGGGATTCAGCTCAGTAGCAAAGGCCTGGCCTCATTATTGCACTGGTGCTATTCGCTTCTCTTGTTTATCCCTGTATTGTGATGAGTTTGATTCATCTGAATGTCAGGCAAGGAATCAGGCAGGAATTTGTGGCAAAGCTGGAGAAGCATAATTCTTCTCTCTAGCACAGTGACTGGTCCTTTTCTGGGGTGGATGTACAGTTCTGGGCACTCAGCTTCAAAAAAGGAGGTGAATTAACTTGTGGGCCCAGGTGTGGAGAAAGGCTTTGGCTGCTCAGGAGAATGGGCAGCCTCTGTTAAGAGAGGAGAGTTGTAGGACAGCAAAGCAAAGGATGGAGTTCGAATCTGCTGTCAAATCAGTGCATGGGCACCAGGAATGGAGAAAGGCTAAGAAACAGTGAGGGATTTAATAGATATAAACTTCCCATCATTAAATGTAGGTTGGAAATTAGAAGAACAGTCCTAACTCTTAGAGGAGGTTGGCAACAGCCTCCCAGTAGGGATACTAACTAGTTTTGAAGACTTCCAGTGTCTTTTGCCGTACCCACAAAAGGCAAAGAAATTAGTATTATTTGATAAATTAACACGACAGCATATTGGTGAGCAGTGGATGGACCACAGACTGACATAAGTCAAGAAAAAGAGCTGTAGAGCAGACTCATAAGAATTCTTGTGTTAGAAACAACAAACTGTATATATGCTTGTATTGGGTTTGTGCCACAAGGTTTTG